>NC_142672.1:29531207-29829885 GCF_964200805.1 Pocillopora damicornis | reverse complement strand
AAGCGTTTTTAACCTGCACACAGGCAGTGGTCGATCGACTCAAACGTGTGTGATTTATTCATAACATCCATAACATCATATTATGATTTATTCATAACATCCGAATTTCCAAGAAGAATCTGGAAAAAGATCCCTGTGGACATTCTGGTGAATACCAAAGGTTCATAAAAATAGCAGTGTCTGATGAAAAATGTCCTGTAAATCTGTGATCGACGTTTTCGATAAATACGGACGTGAGGAACATGCATAATGCGTCTGACTTGACAGGTATACTAAATTTAACGTAACAAACCAAAATCGAAGAGGGCGTCAAGTAATTGTTACCTTAATTTGGGACTGCACTGCAAATCTCCTCTTCTTAACAGTTCCATCAGGACAACGAAGGGCAACAGTTATTACCTGATAAAATAAAAGTAAACATTGCTTATAAGCCTTTCATTTTTGTTAATGAAGATATTTTGGTTAAAACTTCTAAGAACAACAAGCTCATGCTGTTACCCCATTCTCCTTAGGATATGGCTCTTCAGGCAACTGTAATAAAGTAAAATAAATCATCTGTAATTTTTTTTAGGTTAACACATGTGCACCTATGTTGCAAATGAAAATAAGGGAAAATGTAACCTACACCTGATATCCATGAACTATACAAATATCACAAAAAATTTGAATACAATTAAACAAACGAACCAAATGTGTGTCAAAAAATACACAGAGTCTGGTGTAACAATGTCCTAAATTAGATGAAGTCATGCAGTTGTAATTACAGTATAAACTGCAGGTACATTTTTATAATAAGACAAAAACTTTGTTCTCTAAATTTCCCTGAATAACTCAATAAGGTTACAAGACTAAAGGAAATGATCCCCAACCAAAGAGGCCCTTGATTCTAAAACAAATTCCCCTTGTCAGTACCTTGGGAAATTTATAGGGAAGAATATGGAGAATGCGTATAGTGATGTTAGGATGTAAAGGGTTAATGTTACACTTCTTCATGTGGTACGTTAAGAACAGCATAAACATAATTACCTCACAACTCTGTCTGTTTCTCCTTTGACGCACAGAATCTGTCTCAGTCTGTTCTTTTCTAGACATGCACCCATTGTCAGTGAAGTTTGAAGTACCATCATTATGTGGAATCTCTTCTGTGTTTGTTCCTTCTTCTGAGCTGGGATCTTCATGCAGCAAAAACTCTTGGGATAAAAAGTCTTCTTCAGCTTGTTCTTCAACATGTCCCTTCTGATCAAGCAAAAAGCAATTTTGGGAAAAAATTACTGTCACTGTAGTCTTTAAGGGGATTAACCTCAACAATTCAACACTTTTTAAAGATAATAACAACAAAAGCAACTTAGCTTAAACCACAGACTTAATCATACATAGAAATTTTGTTAAGAGTCACTCAGGCCATGCACTTTTTATTACATCCACTCTGGTAAACCAAGCCTTTAAGAGTTTAAGACTCATGCTGAAAATTCATATTTGAACTTGTTTGAATACTTTTAATATAAACCTCTATTCTTTTTATTATAATTCTACTTTGTGTATTCAAAAATACACTCAAAACATATGGAGTTTAAAAAACCTTTTAACATACAGCTGTAATGCACATAAAACTCAACTGGCAAATCTTACCCCTAATCTTTGACCCTTTCTTCTCCACCTGCTGTCAAACTTGTAGAACTCTGCCTCTCTTTTTGCTTTAAGAATCTCTTCTCTTGGATCTAAAATGTTCTCTCTATAGACGTCAACCTAGAGAAATTCAAATGTCTCTCAATTAGCTTTGTGGATGCAAGTGTAAATGTAGAAAAGAACACAATATTAATCCAATGGACACTAGAATGCAGCAATTTAACACAATTTTAGTGAAACTAAACTATAAATTGCTACCTATTGAAGTTTCATTCTAACAAGCTTTGTTTAATATGTTCAAGTTTGATTCAGCTCAGTGGTTGATGGGGAATGTTCCACTGTAGTATGATAGAGTTTGCTTTCGAGAAATTATTGTTGTCAATGTTTCCTCCCACTATATTTTTTATTTTCATCTCTGCCACCACGCCATTTGTTATGTTCATATTAATTTACCTTATTATCTTGCAGGAATTGTTTCATTTCCAACGCTCTTTGCCTTCTTTCTTTCAGTTCCGTTTCAGAATATTTTACTAATAAAGACAAAACATGCGCAAATAATTCTATGGAAATCTACTCATAATTTTAGTATTATTGAGGATATCAACCGTGTTTTAAAGGAATTACACTAACTGTTGCAAGTGATTCAGTAAGTTTAAAATAAACAGCTTAACGGGTGCTTAAATCGCATTAATTACGATTTCAACACCTGGCAAATGAGCAACAAAAATAGTCATATGTAGCATCAGCCATGCCACGAAAAAAATTACGGATATTTTGTTGGGATACATCCAATCCCATCTAGGATACAATGAAACTTGACCATGAGCACGCTTTGTTGGCAAACTGATCTTGAGACAGTTGATCACATAAACAGATATTCACGTTTGTACACGTAGGATACCTTGACTGGTCTGTTGTTCGTCGGGAGAATTATGGAAAAATTTTCCCAACAAAATACTAATCGGCGAGCCAAACAAATGCATTAGGAAGGTCAGGAACCCAAAGCCGATGAACATCCATAAGAGAATCATTTTTAGAGTAATTGCGTTAAGTCCACCCCACACAGCCAGTCCTAAGACACCACAACCAGCGATTAGGACTATCCATGTTTTGTCGAACGCCATATTGTTGACAAATTAAAGGAGCCTGGAGAGAAGACAAGTTTCCAAGCTCACTCAAGCTCACCTCTTAGGAGACCGGTGGAGAGAGTCTCGTTTCCGTGTTTAATGTCATTATCTCAACATGGCGACTCTAAGCAGAGTGTTGAGGAAAAGTTTGTTGAAAAATTCACTTTTTCAAGCCTCTAAATGTTTAGGAATTCGAAATTTTTCGGTGGATGTAGACGATAATGTATCAGGGATCACATCTGAGCAAAAACAGGTGCGTTTTAAAACATTTGTTGCCATCAAAACACCGTTCGTTGGTAACCACGTCTTTTCTTGCGTGTAAAGTCGTTCGATCTTACGCAATACTTGACACACCTCCGACACACCTCCAGCCTCTGCTCTCAAGCCTGATTTCCTCAAGGTTGAAAAATCTCTTACGATCTTATGTTTTTCTGTTTTTCGGTGGATAAAACAAATTCGCCAACCTTCTCGTTTCTGGCAATTGCTCAAGAAAAAATTTTGAGGTACATGTGTATGCAGAAAATATATTCGTTCCCTCTGGTCGTTTTGGTCACTCACAAAGCTTCCTACCCTAAATCGGTTAAATTCCAGAAAAGCAAACAATTTAAAAATGGTAGTTAGGTGATATCCTGCACCATTAAAGGGAGACAGCCGAAAAAGGACAAAAAACACAATCTAACTTATTGTGTTAAATGCCAATATCAAATAGCTTTATGATCTTTGATCAGCGTGGGCAGAAGTTTCTCAGGACATACACGTAGTAAAACGTTCACTGAGGCAACGAAAACAATTCTACCACATTGGAGTATGAATTTGATATTTTCTCGAACAATGCTTCATTTTGTTTTAGAAATGAACAATGTTTTTAGACTCGTTATTTGAACACCTGTTAATTCTGATCAACATCTTCATGGTGTTGTTATAAACGAACAGTACTTTAGTGAGAAAGGTTTCTCAACTTTATTACCTATTTACAGTCTTTAAGTCTAATCTTTAAATTATTTGTCTTTTCAGTCAACATGACTCTTGATTTCAGGCAACACACTTTGTGTTTACATCAGTTAAAACAAATAAATTCCATATTGCTGCAGGTCTGTACAGTAATAGGTCACAGAAGATGTCAAAATGTGGTAAGAACATCAGTGGGTAAAATTTCCTCACAGCCCCATACTACATTATGCATTCAGTTCTTGGATAGAGAAAACAATGACAAAAACAATACACTGCCACTGGGAAAATAGATTTGTTTGACAATAGTATGGCGCTGTGCGGAAATTTTACCCATCAGTGACATATGTGTACTTGGCCACATCATGTGTGCCCCTTTTTTGTTCTTATCACATTTTAACATCATTTGTGATCTACTGTGGAACAGAAATGCAGCAACATGGAATCTATATGTTAATTACAGAGTGGATCATATTACTCAGAGAAAAGAAGTGAGAGGTTGTTCCCTCACTCCAAAAAGGAATAGAAATTTTACGACAGCCAGAGTCCTTGGTTTTTTACATGTAGCTGAAATTCATGCAGCCTGTAAACAAGTTTCTTATATAATCATGGAAATATAAGCTATATGAAACTGTTATATTCTTTCCAACAGTTAAGAGAGACAGTCAGCAACTTCTGTCACAAGGAATTAGCCCCATATGCTGATCAAATTGATAAAGAAAATAACTTTTTACAGTTAAGGGTAAGTTTGCCAGTGAGAAGACCATCTACTTATCTATGTGATTTTATGATTTGTATTTTGTCTATACAGTTAATTCTTTCTAAAAGTGGCACCCCAAGACGAGTGTTTATATGAAGGATGGAACTTTTCTTTTAGTTGGTTAATCAAGTTGATGAGGCAAATGAATTGCTACAGTAAATTTTGAAAAGATAATCATAGCTACTGCAGATTACCTTAAAAGGGAAACCTCCATTCCATCTTTAATTATTTTTAAGTGTCAAAGGTTTTCATACATTATACCTATAACTATGGAAATAGAAGTTACTGTACTTAAAATGAGTAATGAGTACTTCAGCACTGTAAATGTTCAATACAATTATTTATTTTTCAATTTCCAGGATTTCTGGAAAAATCTTGGCCACTTAGGACTTTTAGGAATAACAGTCCCAGGTTTGTAACTCCTAATTTGCCTGTTATGTAGTAGTTATAATAAAGAAGTTGATCATGCCAAGACACCTTTGCCACTTGAAATAGCTCTCTGTTGAGTTTTATCAACTGACCTTTAAAGCAATCTATATATTTGACCCTTTTGAAGAGCAGCAAATTCTGTGCAAATTACTCCAATGTGTTGGACAAAACAACCCTCCTGACATTTCAAAATTATGATTTACCAGGTTTACATTCACTCTTAAGAAAGGTCAAGTTAGTAATCAAGGTTAACAACTCACCTGACCAGAGCCTATTCCAGTTTTCATGAATTGCAGCACAGCGTTTTGTCAGGCTACCCCAAACAGTTCAGCAGTACCTATTATAGTACTATTGAGATAGGCACTGTGAGAGTTGAACTGTAAGTGTCTTGTCCAAGAACACAATGAGACCCCCAGGTCTTGAAGCTAGACATCTCAAGTGTGAATCCATGAGTGTGCTAGCTGTTTATTAAGGCCGTTACATTAGTTTCCCCCATGGGAATTGTCAACCTGACACTTCCTGTTATTGCCACCAAAAAGAGTTGTCTATTTCCTTTCAGGAAGGCAGCAATTTTTTTTTGTAGTTATTAGTATAACATTATCATACATTTCCTCGTAATTTTATTGATACTGTATGAGTGAGCTCTTGCATTCAGCAAAAGTTAAGGCTTCCCCTTTTGTGTTCAAGGTTTTATTTATGATAAGTCATTTTATTTGTGTAATTTTATCTCAGAACACCTTGGTGGATCTGGCCTTGGATATTTGGACCACTGCATTATTATGGAAGAGATGAGCAGATACTCTGCAGCAATTGCTCTCAGTTATGGAGCACACTCTAATCTGTGCGTCAATCAAATTTACAGAAATGGTAGTGATACTCAAAAAGAAAAATACTTGCCTAAGGTTTGTTGTGAATGAAAGAGATGGTTAATTTATGTATTAAACATCTTGTAAATTGGAAGAATGCTTAAATAATTAAGGGTTAATTAAGATGCACTTCATGAACTAGTTATACATGTTAGAGCTAATTTCAACAAATCCCACTTGGTCTTTTAAGAATAATTTCTCGTCATAAAAATCATGAATTAGAATAAGGTCATGCTTTTAACATGCAATAATCTCTATTTACCTAAAAGTTACTCTTAAATGTTCATGGAAAATATTTCAACCCAACATGAAAGTATTAATTTTTAGTCAACAATTGAAAAGTTTTGTCACAAAAATTCAGGAATCTTATTTCAAATCATCATCATCATCAATTCATTTTACTAAGTTTCTACTCATTTTATTTATTTGCCTATTTCATTATTATTATAATTTCCAATGTCTCTCAGTTGTTGAGTGGTGAACACATAGGTGCCTTAGCCATGAGTGAGACAACAGCAGGATCTGATGTTGTGGCCATGAAAATTAAAGCAGACAAGAAAGGTTATAATTGTTTTTTGTTTGTGTGCTTTTGTTTGTGTGTGTTATTAGCAGTACATATGCATGTAGCCATATTTTTATGGAAAGCCTTAATGTCTCCTGCAATAAGACATCTTGATCTAATGTGCTCATTCCCATTACCTGTGAGAACTGTGTGCAAAATAGGTGTCTCGTTGAAGATTAACTGCAGGCCACAAATCAAATTTTTATTGGATCTGAAACTTTGTAACAATTATATATTGTGGGTTGATGATGCAGTCAGTTATAGAGGAACTTGTACGCAGTTAAAAGCATTTCTCAAAAAGAAATAAATATAAAACTTACATGTAATTTAAACTTAAATAACCACCCATTGTAGTTGGAGCTGATCAGACTAGGAAATAATGTTTTGATTAAAAAACAAAAGATTTAAATGAAAATTTTTTGTATCCTTTTAAGTAGATAGTATGCTATATATACTCGTAATAGAACGGGTGCAACCCTTACTGTTTCCTTCAAGTTGAGACTGGACTGAAGGATATTTTTGAGTATGCTGCGTATTTTGTGGTTACAGATGAATTCATTGCATTTCATCAGAGTTCTATGTTATTGGAACTCAGGAAAGCTCAACTCGCACCAATGTTTGTAATATTGTTATGTGAAAAATGAAACACTATAAGAAAACAATTTACTGATAGATCTTTAATTTAGGGGATTATTATGTTCTAAATGGAACTAAGATGTGGATTACTAATGGACCTGATGCTGAAGTCCTGGTAGTTTATGCCAAAACTGATCCCAGTAATCCTAAGCCACAACATGGAATAACTTGCTTTTTAATTGAAAAGGTACTCTTGAAAATTTTTCATTGATTAATTGCTGAACCAATTAAGAATTGACTGTTATTGAGCTTCCTTCAATGACATTAAAATTGCATGACAATATTTTTCATGGAAAAGTTTAATGACATTCATTTGCAAAAGCAAAAAAAAACTTTTTTTTCTTGGAGAAAACATGATCCAGCTGACTACTCTGACTCTCTCTCTCCATGTTTACACACTTCTAGGGTATGGAAGGTTTTACAACAAGTCCTAAGCTGGACAAACTCGGAATGCGAGGATCCAACACTTGTGAATTGGTATTCGAGGATTGTAAAGTTCCAGGTAGCATATTATAATTTGTGAAAATTTTCTCCCATGGTGCATGTCATAAGTTGAATATAATTTTATTAACATTATGTGCTATTATGTTAATTTTAAGCTGCAAATGTAATGGGAGGTGAAGGAAAAGGTGTTTATGTTCTAATGAGTGGTTTGGATTTGGAGAGACTTGTGCTGGCAGCTGGACCTGTAGGGTAGGTTTTTAAAACTACAGTTCTGTATAAACTGGTGTTATTCTTCAAATGGCAAGTTTCCACCATGTTTGAAAACAGGGTAGCTGGTGAAAACTATTTTAACGTGAAGAAAGAAAATATCGCCAGAAACAGGCTTTCATGGTAACCATGTATCAACCTCTATTAGTTGGCAACTATTTTCAGCATTTGGAACATTGTCTTCTCAAACTGAGCATGATTTTTTACATAGGTCAGTAGAAGCCATTGTTATGTGTGTATGATATAGGGAAAGAATAATGAATGATTACTGCAAAAAATAGAGTATTACAGTTATTATAACATTTTGACTTGTGTTCAAAATATTTTCCATCAGCTGAGAGGTAAACGAAAGAATTATAAGTGAAAACCTTAATTTGAGTGTCAGTGTGACACTAAACAGCCCTGACCAGAACCAAAGATTGCCTCGAAAACATTGACATTTAGCATCTGAAAAGTTAAAGGGTAATTCTTAAATTTTGAATAAAAAATGATAAGCATATATTGCAATAGACAACAGTGCCACTGTTGTCACCTGACATGAGTGAAGCGAGACCCTGTGTGTCGGTCTGCAATCACCCTCTGTATCAACTGTTGTACTGCTAAGGTGTATCAAGTTTAAGCCATATATTTTCGGACCCCTAGGGTGATGCAGGCATGTCTGGACGTTGCATTCCCTTATGCTCATCTACGAGAGAGTTTTGGAAAGAAAATAGGTGAACATCAGGTAAGGCTGAATGTCAAGAATATGGTCTTATAATGCACAGATATTAATCTCTCCAACTGCATGCTTTTAATCGATGACACCACTGCCTCCTTGTGCTTTAGCAGAGCGTGAGTGCCATAGGCGACTATCTTTTATCTTAATGGACTTGCATAACTTTACTATTATGAAAGGTTTTGTGGCACGCACGATATCCGTGACAAAAGCCTTCAGGAAACCCAGTGTTTCTTCTACGAGTACAGCTTTGAAACGGTGGCAGAGTGGTTTACAGATTCATCCATGTTGTCCTTTACACATTTTTTTTCTTTTCAGTTAATTCAAGCCAAGATGGCAGACATGTACACGCGCCTGAGCGCATGTCGCACCTATGTTTATTCAGTAGCTCGTGCGTGCGATACTGGGCATGTTAACTCCAAGGTACATGTACAACTATATTCAAGAGGTAGATCTCGTGTTTCATGAGTGTTCAGTAGCATTTTTATGCAGACACAACATACGTATAAGTACAGAATGAGAACTAAATGTCGTTCAAGGTTTTCAAATGTACGGTACAAATTAGTTATTGCCTTGTTTTGACACCTTGCAAAACAACCCGTGTGAAGTTGGTGGAGGCCTCCAAATATTACATGTAGTTCAGAAAGATAGAAAAACACACCACATAATCCTTGTATCTAAACTATGTACCTTTCTTGTTTCCAGGACTGTGCCGGTGTGATTCTTTATGCTGCTGAAAATGCAACTCAAGTTGCATTGGACGCCATTCAAATTCTGGGTAAGTCTTTTTCTCTCTATCTCTCTCTCGCCTCTCCGGTTAAATTGAATAATTAGTTTGCTACCTTTCCTTTTTTTTTTTTTTCTTTCGGGTAACCTGTGGCGGAAGTCTCTATTTAAACGCAAGTACACAGAGCACAGATCTAGCATTTAAAAATTATGCAACACACCACGCTGGCTAGCAGCTTCATGACAAGAGCTACCGATGCAATGAGTTCTTGAGGACCAGAAGTTGCCTTGGTCTTAACTGAACAGAGAACGTGTCTTGTTTCTTTGACGATTTTCGGTTTATTATTCCATGTTGTTACGCTTTTCCCATGCAGGTGGAAATGGCTACATAAACGACTACCCAACGGGACGATTTCTACGAGACGCGAAGTTGTACGAGATTGGCGCCGGCACAAGTGAAATTAGAAGATGGCTAATAGGAGAGAAAATCAACTCACAGTTCCTTTAATTTCTCTCAACTATAATATATTACAGATCTGCTCTCAAAAAACCTGCGCCGGGATTATCTCTAATTTATGAAAGAACAACGCGTAGAAGAAGGAGTGATGAGCACATAACCTTCGAGAAAACGTGAATAGCCTAATCGTATTTAAAATTATATATATTTTTGTTTTTTGGTGGAATTGAACTGAGTCCTTTTAAAAGTATTTAAGTATCTTTTTCAAGATTAATTCTTAGTCTTTGGCATGTAGAGTACTGGTGTCATAGGCTTGGTCGTGAATTTTTAACAGAGGATTCAACACTAGTGTTCTATTACAAATAGGAAAAACATCTGGAGTTTCTTATTCTTTATACCTTGGGGGGGTTACATACCACGATATCCAAAGCTCGCTACACGACTACCTGACAATATTCTGGCCAGCCCAATAGAGCGGCCTAAATTTCAAAGATAGAAAGATGTAAAGGGGTGAGCTTAAAGTGAGCACCTGTTCCTGCGATTCAACGGAGCATTGTAACGGAAGATGGTACAAAAGCCAATCACAAGAGACTCAAAGAACTAGCACGGCAAAGGCGTACCTGATTTTTTAATTTCTCCAATGAACATAGCTATGCAATGAATGACAAACTTAGCACAAGGCCCTTAAGGAACTGTTTCATCTGTTGTCATGGAAGATGAAAGAAGGATCCTGAAGTCTCTGCGTGACATCAAGGACCTGCTGGACCGTTTTAATCCAAGCCTTACCACCAAATTTAGTATCAAAAGTCTTCCAACGCTTGTTGTCGAAAACACATTTTCAGAAATGAGAAGTGGTGCCTTTGACATGTCCCTACAGCTTGAATTCGATTACAGATTCAGCAGGGCAATCAAAGAACGATTGAAGAGGCAATGTTTTACACCATTTGCTTACTTCACAGCTCCCAAGTCCTATTACCCACAGGTTTTCACCACCACATATTACAATGATTTACCCAAGTTATGCCCTCCAAAGGCACACAAACTATCTGAAAAGCAGGTGAGTGAAATGAGGAACTGGAGAGCAATGTTTGGTCAGAGTGTCCTCCAGAAAACAGTGCAAAACATGACAACAAAGGACAATCCAGGAACTCAGCTGCCCATAAATTTGTATACAGCTGACTCTCTGACTGTACAGCCCCTAGATTTCACAGTGCTGAGTGAAGCAGCAGCAGTCCCAGTGCCGCATAGGGAAACAACAGAGACTTTTTACAAACTACGCCAGATTGTCTGTGTTAAAGCTAATTCCAGTGATACTCGTCAATTGTTCATAATGGCCTGTCTGCAAGAGAATGTGAGTGTTGGCATGAAGAGGGTGAAAGCCAAAGTGTTTATTCAAGATCCTTTCAATTCAATGCTGTTCACGGAAGATGCAGAGAGATATGTCGGTGTGAGAAACGTTGTTTGTGCCCTAACCTGCTATAACTACCGTGAAGATACCTTAGAGCTTGAAGAAGGTGATCTTATCCTTCTCCTTGATGTGCTTCACCATACCAATGAAGTCTTCACTGTTGCAGAGGCAGCTGAGTCAGTTGAGATGACAGAAACGGCAGTCGATGAAGTACAGCATGAGCGGATTCCAAGGAGAAGAAAGAGGCGGTTCGAAAGTGATTTTTTTCTACTATGAATAGAAGGGTACAACAAGCAAAAGAATATGGGAAACAATAATAAACATTTTTGGGGATCAAGGGAACAGCGCAAAAATTTTCGGGATCAAGGGAACATGAGTTGAAAACATTTTTGGGAACAAGGGGTTTTATTAATGGGGAACAAGGGATAAAATCCAAAACGATTAAGGGATCAAGGGAACACGCACCCCCCAGGGAGGGGCTCATAAACGAGTGAGAATACCTTCGGTTATTTATGAAGATGAAAAAGGCAAATATTATTGTCTAAAATCTCTCTGAAAATTTTTCAGCTTCCTGTTTGTAGAAGGCAAAAGACATTTCCGAAATATTTCAGTTATCCACAGGTTTCTGGAAAAAATAAACGATAGTCATGAAAGTGCTTGAGCCTTTGGTATTTAACTCGTTATGGTGGCGTTGTGTGACTTTAGTGTGACAATTTAAACGGATCAGCTTTTCCAAAAGTGTTGGTCGAGCCTGCTATGTCTGAAAATCATCGCTTTTCATGCATTATGATGATGAATTCGTGATACGGCCTTAATTAAATGTTATAGGTAGATCATGTCATGTTGATATTTAATTCCGACCGAAATGCATATTGTAGTTATGTCGACCATCACATTATTTATCTCATCATGAATAAGAAAAAAAAAATAGACAGTCGTCAAAGAAGAGAGGGTTTGGTTTATGTCCTTCCGACGTAAAGTAAACTTACTAAGGTTAGGAAAGTGTAAAAACTGAATACTCGATATGGCGAAGAGGAGTATTAAACGCTCACTTGAACTTCTATTATTTTGCCGAAAAGTAGCTGCCTTTGGTTCGAAAAGTTCTCCAGGGCAAATTTGTTGTGTTTGATAAACTTTTTAAGGCTCTGAATAAAATTATCCCTATTTTTTCATATTATTTTTCAAACAGTAACGTATTTGCTCACATATACGATTAGGCTCCCCCTTTTACATACCAGTAATGAACCAAATGATGCTCTTTTCATCACGTTGTATACCGCTGAAAATAACAGGATGAAAACTCCATATCTAAATGAACCTTGCTGAAATGTAGTGACTTAACTAGTAACTTAACAGGAAAAAAAACCCTTTTAATTTCTATAACTTGTTTTCAGCACCAATAAGGAACGTCAACTTGACCTGATATCCAACTCTTCGGTACCCAAATTGTTTACTTATTTGTCGATCTCTAAAAGCTGCAGCAAAGCATTTGAGCTTCTTGAACCGAGAGGCCCTGGAAACCAGAAGTCTCATCACGCCTGCTTCTTTTCCGAGAATTTCCGGAAGTGCTTTTAAGTAGATTTTCTCAGAGAAGGACAGTCATGCCGCAAATAAGAAACAAGCTGTTACGTGGCTTGTACGCAGAGGCAGAATTTGACAGAGAACATGATGAAGTGAATGAGATAGAAGCAGCCGTAAGGCACCTGGTTAAGGAAATCGCGGAGACAATCAGCGAGAAAGAGTCACTTTTCAATAATACAGTCCTGCAGAGTGGAAGCTTTTATGAAGACCTCAAAGTTGAGGGACCCAATGAGTTTGATTTTATGATTTGCTTGGAGAATTTGTCGCAACCTGACGTATGTGAGGTGAAGGAGATTCCGTTTCGATCAGTTCGGGATCCAGGATATGTTCATGTTCAAGTGAAAGACTCGGACTTGCGACGTCGATGGCAGAGATACATCTCAAAGAAAGAGAACCTAAAACCTAAACCTATGCTGGAAATGTTTCAAGCTCTGGTTAACGATGCGCTTGTGGAGAAAAGAGAGCATTTTCATGAGAAGCTATCGAAAAATTTTGAGGTAGAGCTTAGAAAAATCCCTGTAACATTGAAACTCGTCTGGAATGGAACTAAGTACCAGAACTATGAAATATCGGTGGATTTAGTCCTATGCATCAGGATGGCAGGATGGCCGAACGATTCCGATGTGAACAAACGGTATAACAGATCTCATCCCAGTTACGAGATGATTCGAAATGCAACTCAAGACGGGTATCATCTCATTGCGTCTTGCATCGGAGAATCAGGAAAACCCAGGCCTTGCTGGCGCTTATCGTTTTCGAGAGCTGAGGGTATTTTGCTACAACACCTCAGCGAAATGTCACCACTCCTCGTACACAAGACAGCGGTCAAAATCTTAAAAGTTCTGCGAAAGAAAAATGAGTCTGAGCTCTGTCTTTACGAGGTGGAACCGGATTTCAGTGATCCTGATGTTGTTCTAGAATATTTAGGAGTACCCGAAAGTTCGTATGTAATCACCTGGGCTTTCCATTCATACATCTTGAAGACAATGTTTCTACACGAATGGTTTGAGTACCCCGAAGATTCTCATTGGACCCAAGAAAAACTTGCTCGACGAATCCACAGTATTCTAGAAAGAATTTTCAAAAGTCTTTCAAAGAAGGATATTAGAAGCTTTTGGTTGCCGGAGTACAAACTATTTAACTTTCGGGCAAGGCGACCAACCCGAACGAAGGCATGCGAAGACAAACTTTCTTCACTGATAACGAATTTCGCAGCCCTCACAGTTTCAAAAAGCTAGTTTCCCATGCAACCAATACAGCAATTAAATTTTTATGCATTTTTTCAAAATTTCGCAGTGGAAATAATCGAAAGAGACGAAAAATAATTGGAAATGTAACCCCAAAGATCTCCTTCGAAAAAGCATTGGTCCTGTTCTTGTTTTGATTTTCAAGTAATATTAATGATTTGCTCTGCACATAATCAGTATAATTATTCTCAAGATTACCCAGTTTAAGATACTCGATTTTATTATAACACCAGGTTAATAACTTAGTGCCTGATTTTTTAAGTGGGTCTATAAAAGAAACTTTTTTGTTAGCAGTGGCTTACGTGCAGCAAGCCTGGGTACTAAATAACAAATCGATCGCAAGTCAGACATTTTCGTTGGTTTTCCGGTTGCTAAGTTTATTAGAATGTACGCAGGAATCGAAACCATCAACAGTTAAGGAAAAACCTTTCAGTTTCTGAGAAAGACACCGTGTCGCGAATGCTTTGTTTGAATGAAAAACAGTTTGAAAAATATAGCGTTGTCATAATAACGATTTTGTCATTCAGCTGTTTGGATGTTGTCAAACTTGCTCGACGAAGACTGCCCTAGTCTAAGACATTTCATCTTACTATAACGCCAGGCTTATAGTTTTAAGTCGGGATTTCCAAGTGAGTCTCTAAAAACCTCAGAAATTTATTGCAAGGGTGAATTACGTCGCCGATCACAACAATTAAAATAGACTGGAAGTCGAGTCATTTTGCATTGTTTGATTTCAAGGTTATAAGGTTGTAGACAGGAATCAAAACTAGCGGGGAAAAGACCTTTACGTTTCGAAAGACACCTTGTCGGGAACGCTTTGTTTGAATAAAGGGAATTTTTATATGGCAAGGAAGTCCTGAGCTTGTATCCGAGCGCTTGGTTCTTACTTGGTCGGGATTCTGCGGTCATGAGCCATGTATTTTTCATTCAGCTGTCTGGATGTTGCCATCAGTGTAACAATAGAGTATTTGTTGTGTTCGTGCATATTGATGGAACTCAACATTGGGCTAAGTCACGCAAGGCTGTACCAGGGGAATTCGAAGAGAACCTGCCAATAGGTTACCTTCCCGTACCATTACTTAACTGACTGTTATAGAGCGAGAGCTATATAGCCGGGAGCAATTAGCGAAGCTCGGCATATAAATCGCAGGAAGAAGTCACAGAAATCTTCATTTGACTTGAATGTCAGTAACCTGTCTGGCAAACTCTGTCGCTGCAACTCAAATTTCTCCCAAAAAAAAATCGCACAATTCTAACTAGCTGGTTTGGATTCGTGCAACGATCGGAGTCCATCACCATCGATACTCGCAGTATCACAACAAATAATATTGCATACATGATTAGCTAAAATACTGAGACACAGTTGAACTTCATTCAAGATCCTATACATTTATCAAGCATCACACTCTGCAGAGCTTTGTACGGCCTATTGACTAGGTAATTTGTGCCGAATGGTTCTGCTTCTAAGTAGGATTAAGACATTAGTTAAGTGTGATAATTATGTGAATGTTTGCGACCCTTAAAATGATCAAAACATCGAAGGAAGATATAATGCCATCGGTGAATGCAACTAATGCAAGCCAAAGAAATTAGGAAAATAATCGTTTTCGACATGAAAATACATTTAAAAGAAAATTTGAAAAAACTTGTTTTGAAAATTAGATCGTGAATTTTTGTATAAGCGATGTTAGGTTGTTCATGCAGATGTTTGTTTGGGTACGTTTTCTAACACGAAAATTGAAAAGTTTATACTCTGGAACCCAAAAGCTGCGAATGTCTTTGTTTTTGAGACTGCTTCGAATCCTTTTTAAAATACCCTGAACTCGTTCTCCAAGCTGATCAGAGCCCCAGAGCAAATCATCTGGAAATTCACACCATTCGTGAAGAAACATCGTCTTCAGTACATACGAATGAAAGACCCACTGTATTTTATATGAGACTTCCGGATCATCTGGATCTTCGTAGAGACACAGACTGCCTTCGTGCTTCTTTCGTAAAACTTTCAGAACCTTGAGTGCCGTTTTGTGAATTAAGCTTGGATTTCGACAAATGTGCTTCAAAACAATGCCCTCGGCAACGGAGAACGATAAACGCCAGCAAGGCCTGTGTTTCCCTGCCTCTCCAATCGTTGAGGCAACGAGATGAAAACCAGCCCCAACAGCTTTTCGAAAAACTTGATACCCGGGATGGCTTCCATCCCGAAGTCTCTCTCGTACGTCTGATGCTGCTGGCCATAAATTGGGACCTTTAATGCATAAAGGGAGGTCGAGGCATATCTCATAGTTAGAATATTTTTTTCCTTTCCAGGTTAACTTGACTGTAACAGGTATCTTTCTAAGCTCAACCACGATATATTCATCAATATATCCTCTTAAATGACGCTTCTTTTTCATTACAGCTTTTTCAATGAGATCTTTGAATCTATTCAAGAGGACATCTGACTTTAGATTTCCACGTCTCGAAATGTACTGCTTCCACCGTTCGCTAACCTCCTCGTCTTCAATTTGTACATCTACGTAACCTGGATCAGGAACCTTTCGGTCAATATCTTTTATAACACAAACACCTGGTCCTGACAATTCCGTTAAACAAATCATAAAGTCAAATTCATCTGGGCCCACTGCTTTGAGACCTTCGAAATAGCTGCCGCTTGGAATTACAGTGTTCTTAAACAGCGGATCTTCGCCACCGATGTAATCGGAGACTTTTTGCACGAATCTGGTAATTTTTCTTTCGATTTCCTTTACCTCATTGTGATTCCAATCGAATTCTGCCTCCTGATAGAAACTTCGCAAGTATTTGTTGTCAAAGTGCTGCAACTGCGGCTGGTGAGTGGCCATTACTCTATGTTGCCGAGACGTATTCAATGAAATACTCCAGCTTTCGCGGAAGTACGGCTGACCAACCCCAGACTCACCACGGCCAAGTGGAAACTGGAGCCCAGGACTTTCTTGTGTAGGTGAATTACGTCGCAGAGCACAACAATTAAATAGACTGCAAGTCGAGTCAATAGTTTGATTTCACTTATACTGGTTGCCAGGTTACAAGGTTGTAAACAGGAATCAAAACTAGCGGGGAAAAAACCTTGAAGTTTCGTAAGACGCTTGTCGGGAACGCTTTGTTTGAATAGAAGGAATTATTAAATGTCAAGCAGGAGCCCATCCCCGGCTCCTGATGTCAAGGCAGTCCTGAGCTTATATCCGAGCGATTGGTTCTTACTTGGTTGGGATTCTGCCACGGAAACGATCATGAGCCATGTATTTTTCTTCGCGAAAGCCAAAAACTCACTCCTCCTTGAATATTAATTAACATTACCTTTATCCATTTATGATAAAATCGCTACGAAAAGGCAATATATGGGTTCTGAATCTATGTAGGGCAAAAGATCAGCTATGTTATTTGAATGCTTGTGACTTCCTTGAACAATTCAGACTTCACTGAATACAAGGTTATCATCGTTGGCAAAGAAAGCCACAAAGAAACAGGAAATATTCAGTTAACAATTAAGTTGGCTTTTATGGCTAAGTGATTGCCAGTTCTTCGATAAGGAGTGCAAGGAATTTTTCGCAAGATTCTGTCGCGGTCTGTTTTCTGGCAAGAAAATTAAAACGTTTGTGATCTGGAACCCAGAAACTGCGAATGTCTCGATTTTTAAGACTACGATGAATCGTAGTTAGGATGCCTCTGACTCGACTGCGAAGCTGATCTCGACCCCAAAACGAATCTTCTGGAAATTCACACCATTCGTGAAGGAACATTGTCTTCAGTGTATACGACTGAAAAGCCCAATTTTTGCCATACGAGCCGTTGTCGAAAATTTCGAACTCATAGAGGCATAACGCGTGCGCATATTTCTTTCGAAGAACTTTTAGGACCTTCAGCGTCTTTGTGTGAATTAGTCTTGGATTCTGACAGATCTTCTCCAAAACAATTCCCTCAGCAACTGAAAACGATAAACGCCAGCAAGGCCTGGGTCTTCCCGACTCTCCAATCTGTGAAGCGACGAGATGATAACCCGCGCGACGAGCTTCCTTGAAAAAGTCGTACCCTGGATGTTCTTTACGGACTCTTCTTCCTATATCCGACGCATTTGGCCATCCTCTCCTCTTGATACACAATGTTAAGTCAAAGGATATTTCATAGTTAGGGTATTTCGTTCCTTTCCATCTCAAATTAATAGTAACAGGAATCTTTCTGAGATTTACTTCAACACGTTTATCAATTTTTTCAATTAATCGACGCTTTATATTCCTTACAGCTTCCTGTATGAGGTCTCTAAACCTGTTCAAGAGGGCTTCTGGGTCCAGATTTCATCCTCGTCGTAAATTGTAACGCCGCCATCGCTGCCGAACTTCTTCGCTATCGATTTGAACATAGACGTATCCTGGATCGAGAACCGGTTGGAGTGGAATGTCTTTTATAATACAAACTCCCGGTTTAGACAAGTCGTCCAGGCAAATCATGAAGTCGAATTCATCAGGGCCCTCAGCCTTGAGATTTTCAAAGTAGCTACCAGTAGGAATAACTTTATTCTTGAAGAGCGGATCTTTGTGACCGATATATGTGGAGATTTCGTCCACCAAGTTGGTAATCCTTTCTTCGATTTCCTTTACCTCTTCGTGTTTCCCATCGAACTTTGCCTCTTTGTATAAATTTTCCAAGTATGCGTTGTTTAATCGTGTAGACTGTAACCGACGAGTTGCCATTACTACGTCGGAGTGGCGTCTCCTTCGTTGAAACCTTCTGGCTTTCTGGGAAGTATAAGTAACTAGCCCCAGATCGTCCACGGTCAAGTGAAAACTGGAAACGACTTGCATTCTAACATTCCAACAATCTCCCAGGCGATACAGTCAAATCACGTTGAGCTGATGGCCAACAGATCTGTCTATAGCTAGGTATTTAAGTTTATTAATCAATTAATTTTTTTTAGAAACCAGCTATCGAGCAGATTTTCATTGACCATGGAATCCAATCGAAATAGTTTAGCAACACAGCTTCGCGGTAATAATATTCATAACCCTACGCATGAACATAGTCATGTCGCTAGAGAAAAGCACGCGTAGAAAGCCATCCTGTCCTTGTTGAAATCTCAGTTAGTGTGCTAGTGGACCCAGAATATTAAAAAAGAGGGACCGAATCAATTAAACGCGGCAAGAACGCAAAATTAAGGCGAGTCCTATCATTTCCTCATAAGCATGCACCCCTAAGACACCAAATAGCAAGAACAAAAACTCTAACTGATAAACCAGAGGTCCCTCGCAAAAAGCAACATCTTCACGCTAAGTCTTGTATCGAATCTCGCTAGTTACTTGGTCAGAATGGCACCTTACCGGAGAAACAAACCTGCCACCATCAAAGTGTGCCCTGGTTGTTTAGGAGAGGGTTCAAACTACAGGTTCAAACTACAGCCTCTTACATCCTAGACGGAAAAGTTGGGTATTTAAGAAGTGATCGCTTCCAGGACGTAAGGAGATGGTTACATCAATAGGCTTGACTATACACAAAAAACACTGCAAAAAAAATATGGTGTTCACCCGTTCGGAAAACAAGTTGTAAATATTTGAAAACGCGGCATTATTCACGTATTTTCTGACATTTTCCGAAAAGAAAATCCAAAGTTTTTCCGTTGTTTTCGAGTCAGCGAATTGGAGTATTCGTTCCATTATCCAGCAGTTTTCCTTTTACAGTTAACTCTAGGAAAACGATTGTTTCCTTAGTGTTAAGAGCGCGGTTAATAGACCAGAAAACGGTTTGTATTTCGTTGTTTACTGGTGTTTTCCAGTAACAAAACATCGTCTTCACACAAGTTTTCCGTCGAAGACAAAGCGTTTTCTTCCACTTTCTAGGACAGTAAATGCAAAGTTTCTTGCAATGGCTTGTGCGGTAAACAGACACGGACAGGGAGACAATTGTTTACGTTTCAAAAATATTTATTCTGTTACAGGGCTACGCTGTCACGCACCATCAAACGTATAGCTTTCAAATTACCTCTGCACGTTCATTGAAATGGTTCTGCCGTGAAGTACAAATAGTTTGCTCTCTACAACAGGGCGTAATGTGAACAATTCCAGTTCTTAACCCTATCAGCCCCGTTCGTTGATCATCATCAATTTTCAATAATAATTTTGAGAATTACGAAGCTAATCATCTTTAAAATCTCATCAAACTTTACGAGTAATGAAACGAAGCTACTATAAAAGAAAGGGCTGAACGGGTTAATTGTTCAAACTTGTGCAATCAACCAAAAAGTGAAAGTCAACCGCGTGTGTAATTCTTACACTTCACAATGATTTGTGTGCAAAAGAATAATTAACATAAAATGTTTTTCAAAAATAATCTGAAGGCGCCTTGCCTGGATAAAAAAAAACAAAACAATTTAGAATGTAATACTTTCTATGCACAGCTTCTGTTACGCAGCTAGTATATTCTACAATGGCCAGATAGAAAGCTTGTCCTGAGTACTCTGCGGTAAATCAAACTCGATTCTGGTCGGTAATTATTTGATATTGTTACAAAAGACCGAGCGCGGACGTTTCTGAGACAGGTACGCCGCCAGGAAGTAACGACTTCCGATCAAATGCGCTTCGACATCAAGGAACCGACTGCAAAGCTTTAAACAGTTTTAGCATCTCAATGCATACAGTTAAAAAAAAACATCTGTTGTAAGCTCCAGCTAAGGAAAATAATTCTCAACTTCTGCAGCTATTCTCGTCTCAAAAACGTCTATGCTTAGGCTCCTTATTGGTGACAGGCATTGAAAATCCTCTCCGGAAATTTTGGATCAGTTGTCGGAAACGTCCGATGACTACCAATAAACGCTATTGTTAATAAACGCCCGCTTCTTCAAATTTCCGGTCATTGTCTGATTCTTTCGTTTTTTTTTGTTTTTTTTTTGAGAATGATCTCGTTCAATATTTTGAAGTATTAAACACACAGCAAGGCGTTATTGAGCAAACTTCCACCATTCTATGAGAAGAAAAGCTTTGCTTCACCACTACTGTTAAATACCATTCATTTACATGCACTAGCTTAAACATGCAAGTCTTTAAATCAGTCCAATACGTTAAAAAGTTGACAATCTTTACTAAACAATTAAAATTACTTTTGTTTTTTTGTGTGACTGCAGCAAAATTTCTGCCTCCAGTAATTTCCACCTTGTCTCTAAATATGTTTTATATAAATTTTTATCATTTTCTCTTTTTGAATTTTTTCACGGTTGTTTGTTTAAATGAAGACTAAAATGGGCTTCTCGTGAAGTGTAATTTGTAAATAGTGGGATACTGGTATCTCTGCTAACTAAGACCACGCCTCAAGCGTTGAGAACTCGAGCCATTGCTTCGGAAACAAATTCTTAGAGGGCTCAGAAGAGTTGAAATCGCATATAGAAAACAAGGCCAATTTTTTTTAGACTTGCGTTTCTTTCATCTGTCACACTAGTCAGAAATGTCACAAAACGATCTGCCTCTTGTTAAAAAAAAAATAAATAAGAATTAAAGTCAATTCACAACCGTTGTGTACGACGCCAGAACATAAAATACACAATATAGACATTTCCGGGGAATAAGCACACGAAAACGGTTCTTGTCTATATTTTGGACCGTTAAAACAAGTCTGTTTATGCAATACCAGAGTGGGGATCTTACGGCAAGTACCGCTGACGATTTCAACCAATTCTTAGCCCGCAATAGAGAAACTTAGTTACTTCTATCGATAGTAGTTTTGACTTGAAAAATAAAAGAGAAATTTAACAGTTACAGCCGGTTAAAGACTGGTACTCTCTTAGTTAATGTAAACTGCCATGAAAATGTAATGCTCCGCGACTTTCAAAGGTTGCACATGTTATGTGTCACGCGATGCATGGTAAGTGTATAATGTGTCACGCAGTTGACAAATGAATTTCAATAGCTGTGTACTAGCAACAGTTTCCCTGTCCTCGTCAAATTCATGAATTGAGTGTTTCAAAATTTGGAAAACATGTTAAAACACATGTGTAAGTACGTGTTCAAATCGCAGTACTTTCGAGATAAGGATGTTTAAAAACCCAAGGAATTCGCTCCTCATGAGTATAAAAAGTCTCACAAATTTCTATAAAATTAATATGCATCTGACGGAAGTCTGAAGCTCCTTAATTTAAATCTTGTTCCCAATAAATTTAAAACCTCTCCTTTCTTTTATGTATATCTACCAAACTTCGAATAATATTAATTAAGTAACCTTAAACAGAAGAGTGAACTTAGAAATCAGCACAGGAAGAACACTAATTTTGCTTTGGGGGGAGGGGGGGGGGTCCACCATACCTTAAATTTAATTTTTTGCTAAACGTCTCTTGCCCCCGTCCCCTAACCAATTGTTGACCACCCCACCCCTTCCTAACCATTGAAAAAGCCTAATTTACCACTCAACTTTTCGAAATTCTTTGCCGGCGAAGCTTGGAAACAAACTTGCTTAACATCTTGCCAACTGCTAAATCTCTCGTATGCTGCAGGAAAGTTGTTTTACGCGAAAATGGCAAAAATCAGTTACATTCACAACACAAACGAATTGAGAGAAAAGTGTGTAGTTCACTCTCCTGTATAATTAACTTAACGTGCACACAAACTATAAATTAGATAATTATATAATGCTAAATCCGTTTTCTGCAATAACGTGTATTATTTACAACCTCTGCACCGGTTGGATGTTAGCAGCCCAACCAAAATTGTTCGTTGCTTTAGATAATTTACTTGGTTTTCTCTGGTATAATTTATCTGCGCACATAGGGTTGATAAACGGCAATCCCATTATAATTTCTCCCATTCAGTCAGATCGAGCGCACTCTTATATTTAAGGCGGCCCTTGACTAATTTACCCTAGCAAATGCTAGTTCTAAGAACACCCTTACAAAATAGCACAATGGTTCTTAAGTCTTCTCTAAGAGCGAATTTTAAGTAACTTCCTTTACGAGTCACAAAAATTGCTTTAAAAACACAGGGAAATAAGTAAGTCATGTCAACTCTCTTCCAACATACTTACAGTACATATTTTAAGTAAGGTAAGCTTTCAAGGAAGTCACCATTTCCCACTTTTACTTGCAATTCCAATCTGATGTCGTCTGCAGAATGGGAGAGGGCCAAAATCATTGTCCGAAAAAAGGCTTCCCGAGGGTCCAGTACGGTCCGTGGAGTCGGAACTCGGTTGTTTTATTTCATGGCTGGGTTTCATTTTCAGGTCTGCGAGACGAAAGTTAATCAAAGACGATTAGCAAAGGAAACAAATCGTTTGTTCCTCGGATTGCAAATAGGAGCGGAGGATCTCACTAGTATATACTGACAAGCATTTGTCTTCGCGAAAAATGTAGAAATGTGCGTATAGAAATTTACCCAAAGCCTTTAAACGTGCGCTGGAGTCTATTTCCCAGCCATTCTTAGAGATGTGAAGCTCTCCTGAGGGAGAATAGAGTAACTTGACATCCTGAGGATAGGATATACAGAAGACCACAAGAGAGAAAAACTTCGGAAGATATCATGCAGTTTTTTTGCACTTACTTCCAATGATATTGAAGTAACTCAGTAAAAGAAGAACTTTTCAGGCCCGATAACTATTTGGTGATTATAAAACTTATATGAACTCAAAGGCAGGACACGAAAAGCGGATGGCAATCGCATTAGAATCTAGAAACGTTCACTTTTTAGCACGAGAGCGACTTGTAGTAGGTGTTTAACTGACGCATTGAACGCACCTTTTTGCTAGGGTTGAAAAATTAGCTAGAGGTAAACACGATAACTGTCGTGATTCTACGAGCTCCCACTAAATACCGAGTACCGAAGTTGAGAAACAAGTTAAGCAAGAAATATCCTAGCTGCCTTTGAATAACTTAAAATAACTTTGCAAATGAAGCTTTCAGGAGAATAAATTTCATACGTTGTCCGCTAAAAGCGTAGGTCAGGCACATATCTTCTGGTTAAAGTAGCGACTAAACTTGATAAAAAGAAAGTATCACTTCCTGTTCAGTGACAGTACCAATAACTCACCCTGAATTGTCAGAAGCATTTTCCTCCGCGCGCCAAAAGCAGCTATTCCAAGTTCCTTAAGATCGTCGTCCGTCAAAGTCAGGAACGTTGGCAAGTCAACCTTAGCGAACACAAAATTTGTCTTTGAGATAAAGCCTTCATAGTATTCGCTATACTTAAAAAAAAAAATCAGCTTCTCTCTCTTTCCTTTTTCACTGAATGATCTAATATACCGGGCCTCAAATATCACGCGCTGGTGGAATTTTGCACGATAGGCCAAAAATCTCTTCCGTTTGCATATTCCGAGGAATAGAATTACACAATTAGAGTAAAGGAAGCTATGAAAATAAAAGGGAAAAATTCCAAAGCTGAGGATTTACAGTATAGTAAGGTTACTTGAAGGAAAAGAAACTTTTGCGAAACATCTGGAAAATACTAAGGTTTTTGCTGTTCTTACGTGAGAAAGCAAGTAAATGTAACTTACTTGCTTGTGGTGGAACCTACCTCTTGTTCTTGGAAGGTCCTCAGGTACTTTTCAAGACCAACTTTCTCAAACAGGTCCCGAAGATCTGAGGGTCACAGAATCATAATAAATAATTACGAGAGAAAAATAACTTATCGGCGATGACCTATTCAGGAATGTATTTAAGGGCAGATGAGAAGATATTCAAGCTTCAGATATGCATTTCTGAGTGAATAAATGTACTTTCGTGCTGTTTCGTGCATACTTTATCTGAGCAAAGGAGTACGCGGAAAAGAATACAACATTGGGTAGAGCAACCTCAATTTTGCATCAGTTCAACGGCGAAGAGCATTTGAATCGATTTTCGTGTAATTTTTTTCGGCAATTTAAGTATACTATAGCTGGAGTGCTGCCAATCGTAAGATACTCTTTTAGCGCATTATGGCAGCTGAATTCGCGTAATTTCCTCCAGGTAAAACGACACTTAATAGAGAGACTTTGAGAACCAGAAAAGAAAAAAAAATTCAAACAAAGAACTTTGTCACAAGCAATTTCAGGTCGCACCTGAACAAGTTGAAGAGGATGTGGATGAACAGCTGTTCCTCCTTGAGCCAATGGTTCCTGGTCTGCTACATTCAGCTACAGAAAGGAAAAATGCAATTAATATCAAACTCGGTAAAGGATAAGCGATGTATTTTACACAGGTAACAACATGATTTCGAGTGCAATTTGGTGTTAATAAGCACGAGTAAATATTTCAACGACAAAAAAATTGCCCGCAGGGCGGGGGCAATTTGTAGTCTTTGAACAATTTACAAGTGCTTATAACACCAAAATGCAAGTGAAATCATGCTATTACTTGTTAACAATATACATGAAAAAACAACACAACAAGTCAAGACGAACGAAATTTTAAAAGCGTGCGCGCGCTATTTGCAATTTGCACTCGTGTTACAGCTTTACAATCGTACTACATGCACTCGTTTTCAACCCATCATAAGCGCGCAAATTTTTCACGGATATCAACTTTTTTTTTTTAGTTTCAAAAACGTCTGACAACGGGCTACACTTGCTCTCCTCAAGCTACCAAAGAAACTAACTCACCAGGCAATTCTTCTTCGTCAAGGCGTTCTGGTCTTAGCGTAGACTGCAAGAGAATGACAAAACAAATTGAAATAAGAACAGAGGCAGATTCAACGTCCAGCACCCCAACTAAAAACAGCAATGCTGCTGATATGTCGTAAACATCGAAAGCGTACATCATCAGAAGTGTATACATTTTGTAATTGAAAACGTTGTATTGGGGACAGTTTACAGCAAATTAGCAAAACGCTAGTGTGGGTGAAAATGTTCGGCTTCGTTTTGTTTTAGATGAGAACGGACAGTTCTGAAAACGCATCAGTGCATGTGGTTAGAACCCGAGCCAAAGGAGTCACACCTCCATCCGCTTACGTGACTTGCATTCGTCTGAAAGTACACGAAAACCAGCCCGACTTGCAGCCTGAATCTATGAAAGTTCACTGTAGATGAACATGAAGTGGGAGCCGGCAAACAATGATACAAACCTCAAATCCACTTCTGCTCCGCGATTCTCTTGGACCAGAGCTGAACAGCGAAGATGTATCGGTAGCCTAATAAATAATAGAAAAACATATTCATCAAAGACTTCAAACAAAATAGGGAAATCGAACATTTCATGACACATGTTTTTGCACGAGAGGCGGAAAGTTTCTTCGTCACAGTGGAATCTTCTTTCTGACATGGAGTGTCTACTCTGTGTATTAGTGTCTGTCTAATAGGGAGTGTCTCCACGAATCGCTTATCTAAGGAGAGATTTAAGGTTGCCGGGTTGATAAAGTTATCAAGTTGCAGAATCACGAAAAAAAAAAAAGGGCCATAAAAACTCACTTCAAAACTTCCATTAATCGATCCATTGTACGGCAATAGATTCCCTTTGGTATGGGCCTTGAAATCAAGCTGAAAAAGAACAAAAATGGTAACAAGTGATAATTTTGACATTTCCAGTTGCGGAATAGTTTCTTTTGAAAGCTAACTCAAGCTAGTGTTTTAGGTTTTCTTATTAATGACCAAAATTATTATAAAGAAAGTAAAGAAGAAAATAGTATTGGAAAAAACCTCCTTCGAGCCGGATTTGAACCAGCGACCTAAGGATATCATAGCAAAGTCTACAGTCCTCCGCTCTACCAACTGAGCTATCGAAGGAACCACACTTTCCATGATGAAACATTACTTATTCCAATATGAAGCACGCATGGAAACGGTTGCACGCTCGAAATTTCACCTCAACTCTTGCAAACGGAACGGAACGCCTACTGACTATGAAAATTTGTATTAAGGTCGGCGCTGTAAATGCGCGAAAGTCTGTATGTTCCTCGATCACCATACAACCGTGAATAAAATGAGTGAATATTGGTCAAAATAACCTAATTCATTTTTAAAGCTAAAAAGGTTGATGCTATCAGTGTAAGTGCTATTACTTACTAATTCTTTAATTGCTGATTCCGGCATTGATTTCGAGAATCCAAGACCACTCCAATGGCTTGTAGGCGTTCTCACTTCGTTCATAACAACTTTCTTCTGCATGGCTGATAAAGAAAGACTGGAGTCATTAATTCAGTACATCTTACCTCGTATAAAAATGAAGTAACTTTGACTTCTGTTTCCATGTAGAGAAATCCAGGATTGTTTCGGTTTCGCTTCCTTCACTTTGTGATTGGTCTCAAAAACTCGCGCTTATCTCTCTTCTAAACAGACGTAAAGCTGTAACTAATCTCGACTTGGTAACTAGCGTTTCCCCGAGCATTTTTTGTTTTTTTGTCTTTTTTGCTTTGAGTTTCATTGGATTAATTTAGTTTTGGATTTAAGACGCTTTAAAACTGACTATGTACTAGATGGGAGACCTGTTTTGCCTTACAACAATGAAACACTGACTGGATACCATATAAAATGTGCCTAGTTTTAAGGAAGACTTTGAAAAAACGATTTTTCAAGCAAGCGTTGCATCTCTGTTTTTGACATACTGGCTTAGTCGTAGATTTTCATCTGGATAATCAACTGCAGTTGTTTCATAAGTCTTGTAATTTAGTTATAATATAAATGTTGTGAATGTTTTTGTTTTGTTAAGTTACAAGTAACAGTTTAGCGCCTAGTAAATATTCAAAGATAAATCTAATCAAAGTTAAGTAGCATTACCTACGGTCGCCTTGGACTTCAAATAGTCGTAACGAGCAGCCTGTTGATCAGTAAAAGCTGAGTGTTAGGAGAAATATGCAAATTATCGCACTGTACTGAAAAAGAAAGCATCAACAAAAACAAAAGGAAGGAAAACAAACTTCAAAAATAAGAAACAAACCATAGAAAAACACAGAAACATCTGGGAAGCTACAAGTAATTGAAAACAAATTTTCAAGCAGTCCCTGAGAACCTGTAACAGGTATCTTACCGGCTGAATGGGGGTATTTGGTAGGAGCTGCTGCAGGCTGAAGAATAAAATATTTCATAATATTAGAGAACCACTTGCACTAAATGAAGAAAAAAAACTGTAGTCCTTTGTTTCTCGGTGAAATTATAAATATTATGTGGTTGAAGTCAACCCGCAAGGATATTTTTGCGCTACTCGACTTTATAAACAATAAAATACAAAAAAGGGGGTTGGGGGGAAGGGGGGAAGGGGGGGTAGGTTACCACATTCGAGTATACAATATCTTGGAGCAGCAATAAGTCCTTTCAAATATGATCATGGTTACGTTGATAACAACAATAACTTTTTTTATTGCTGCAAACAAAGTGACAGGGCGTGAAATTGCGCCTAATACAGGCGCCAATGCGCCTAAATTTTTCACTTTGGCGACCAAATCCTGAAAGTTAGTCGCCAAATTGGCGACTAGAACGTTTCATCAGACCTTACCAAGAGATATAGTGAATTAAAAAGATTTGCAAAGATAAATCCGCGGCAAACTTCCTCGTTAAGTTTGTTTCCAAAACGTAGCACATGCATCTCGATCGTTAACTAGACGCCATCTTGGATTTAGATGAGCCCGAACGTTGTATATCATCCATCCTAGTGTCCACTTTGTAGCACGTTAAAGATCTTTTCCCTAACTTAATTTTGGAGGGTCTATCTAGAACGCTGACAGCGTAAAGAAAGATTTTGTTTGTCTTTGAAAATGGCGACCAACTTCTTTTGAATTGGCTACCACTTTGAAGAATTTAGGAGCCAAGTGGCTATCAGAAAAAAAAGTTAATTTCACGCCCTGAGTGATGGTTCACTTATCTCTTATTCCAGAAAATAACAATTTAACACTCTGGTGAATTCCGAGATTATAGCATAAGCTAAGCCACCATGCGCGAAACAATATCATATGTAACTCTGCGCGGTAGGAATTCAGAATGCAACACTTAAGAATTTCATTCAACAAAGGATAAGTATTTGAACTTACAGCGATAAAGACGAACTAAGGCTGTCATCTGATTCACTGGGATCTGAGTTAAGACTTGACGTACTATTACTGCCAAAAAAAGAGACACAGCTGAATCAGTAAAAGAAAAACCAGGAAAGAAATTATAAAACCAGGTTACTCACCGAAGACTAACATTTTTTGCACCAGAAAATATTTGAACAGTTTGTCTTTTAGAACCATGAGTGACTGAGGATCCTGAAATAAATGACACAAAAATACTGTAAAGTTTACATGGTACACAATGAATCTCCCTATCGCCTATAGAAAAAGGATAACCAACATCTAATGATCATACTTTGACGCAAATTTCCCTTCAAATGAACGGACGAAGTTTTTGTTTCCCTGTTATTTGCGGCAAACTTCTCCTTATTCTGTAACGTTTTGTTTCGTTTTATTTTTCGCTTTTTCTAGGAGACTTCATGTGCATTTGACCTAGAACACTGTGGAGTTTATTACATACCAACTGGGTTTAGGGCTCCATCATTACTGCCGTGCGTCTTAGCGTCGTGATACGGCTGGAAAAAGACGTGAGATTACTAAGCTTAAATCTTATTCAAAACTTTCATAGCTGGCCGCGATATCCATGTGCCATGCATGAGTTTAAATTGCCAGGAGCAAAACTTTTTCAGGTGGCTTTGCCTTTACGTCTATCTGTCCGCATCTAAATGTCCGTCTGTAGTTTGTTTGTCCGTCTGCCTGAGTTTTTATTACTAAACCGAAAGAGCTCCTTTGACCTGCTTATCCTGTAATACCTTACTTACCAATATTTGCAAAATCATATCACCTTGGTATTGCCACATTCCTGCTAAATGTTTTGTCTTTTTGTCTCTCTGTAAGGTTGCCTGTGGCTGTCCGTCCGTACCAATGTGCCGTTATCTTCTGTCTGACTATACTGTCTGTCGGTCCGACCGTTCTTCTATCCATTCTTTAGTACGTTTCCGTTTGTCTGTCTTCATTCTACTCTCATCGTCTCCGTAGTCTTATTGACATGACATTCCAGTGAATGTTGTGAGTATTTCAGTTTTTACCAGTTCTACAGATGTTGAATTATGTCAGGATGCCAGTATAAGTATTTACCCAGAGCTGTAGCCACTACCAATACGTATGTCGTCCTGTCTGTCTGTCTGTCCGTCTTCCAAAATGTGTGTCGTTTCGTTTTTTGTTTTTTTTTTTCGTAATGGTCGTCTCCGCAAATGTCATTCGTGCATTCTAAAGTTTACAGTCAGTTTAGTCTGTCTGTTCTTGTTAAAGAAGAAATCTGGCTTCATCAACAGCAGTACTGTGGGCCGTCTATCTTTGCGTTTTTATTTCTCTGACCGTTTGACCGTATTTCAGTTACACTGCTAAAGTGTTGTTAAGTTTATGAATCGAAATAGAAAGCAGTAAAGCGTACAACTTTGTTTATGGTTCTCATGAATCAGTTTCCTAAGTATACTTTAAGTATGACAAGAGTAAGCTTAAAAGTAGTGAGTTTAAGGGTTCTTCAGAAGTCTACGTTGACTGGTGTGTGTATCTCGGTTCTCAGTGCGTTAACTGCGTGTTCAGTAAGTCTTTGTTACTTACGATAGAGTCAGTCAGGTCATTTCCGCTGGCCACGCTGTTATGATTTGCTGTGAAGGAACAAATCAATACATCGGTCAATCTGATGTCAAGAAGTTTCACTCTACAAAAGTCCTCAATTTGCTCTCTGCGTTTGAACAAAGTATTGGTTTCAAAGTTCGCTGCTTTTCCCATACAAATAACTTCTATTTCCAGACTCAAAATAAAACCACGATGCCATGCTAACACGCAGTAGCCGCAGTAGAAATCATGCATTAGCAATTTCGCGGGTTATGTTAAAGAAGGGGCTAAAAATTCAGCGAAACACATAGAAAGTCATTTCCGTCTGTAATTAAACGTTTGCTTATTGTCATAACAACTACAAACTTTATCCTGGCTCTCATTGTCTATTTTCTAGACTTGTTCCAACGTTAGCCAATAGTTAGGACTAACTGAGCTTTGTATGTACCCTCCGCTATACCAAGGAAACCTGTGGCAACGCAAGACTGGGCCCGAAAAAACGGGCCAATCAGCGACTCCTATTTCGGCGGGAAAGTGACGCGAGCACACTTCCCTAACAACCGGCTAGAACAACACCAAAACAAAATTGTGGCGCAGTTTTCCAAGCACTATTTTACTGGTAAGTTTTTGTTATCTCCTCATTCTTAAAAATATTTCCTCTGGTGTTTCCTAAGACAACTCGCAAACTTTGAAAAACGATGAGATACTAATGAACCACGAAAACTATCGGTCACTTCACGGTCAGTTGCTGGCGATAGTTGAGATATCGAAATAACACTCGTCGAATAAATTTAAAGCTTGCAGACTATTCTCTATAAGGCTACTTTGTGAATAATTCTCATTAAGTCAAAAGAAGCGCTTAATTACAAATCCTGAAGGTTAAATACGCATGCAAGCATGCTTAATTAAAGCCAAAATTCTACTAGAGTTTGGTTCAGTATTTGGCTCTTGGTATTTATGCCGTTGAAGGTTACCAAGTTGCGTCAGACATGCAACTTTTTACCCAAAAAGTCAAAATGGAGAATGGAGAAAAAAACCGACTTGCTAAGCAACCGATATCTGACGAAAAGAAAATGTACCTCGCGCGGAGAGAAAGTTATTTTATACAGATAAAATAGACTTACCATCATCCTCAACAGTCATTGGGCTTATACACTTAGGACTTCTTGGACTCAAACTTCCAGAAGAGCTTCGTCTCATAGGACTGCCATTCAAACTCTGTCTGTCATCAGGGCTTGGTGTTCTTTGTCCTTGAGGACTAGTGGTTCTTCGACTCAAGTGATTCTGTGATTTATGACTTTGCTCTGCTCCTAATTGTAAACAAATCAAATATCGCCATGAGAGGTCGACAACTGCACTAGTTTTGGTAACTTTGAAACAAACCTCTAATCAATATCACCGCAAAATTGAACTTTAATATTAATTTTATAACTGATGTCAGAGGTATATCACCTGCAACAATAATCTCAATGCTCAGTTCAGCAAGATGCGTAATTTCAATGCTGGAAATAACTGATATAACTTTAGACTGCAATCAACCCTTATTTCCACTACAATTACCTCCATTAGAGGGACATAAAAATATCTTAGTCTTCCTATATAAGGTTTACACATGTTCAAATTTAATTGTATTTCTTGCTTTTTACTCTGAAAATCATTTTCAGTTATAATTCACAGGCCAGGAAAATGTTCATAACCAGCAAATTTATTTCTAACAACAATGGCAGATGACCCCATATGGTAAGTTAATGGTACTATTACCTATACTCATGCCGCCAACGTATCCATCTGAACTAGGCAGAGATCCAGAATAATTTATAACATAACCACCCGGAACATTATTATGCATAGAAGACATTGTAACTGGTGGACCAAGGCCAGGGGGAGGTGGTGGATTGCTTGGATAAGTTGTTGAGCGGTTCATAAGAGGATTCATTGGTGGGGTCACTAAACCACCAATCATGTTCGAGATTGTGGGTGATGATGGAGCCATGGTTGAGGCAAACCATGGATGTGGATTGTTGGATGCTGGATCAATAGGACTCAACATGGGACTTGTGTGTCCATTCATGTGGTCATATAGGTAACCCGGTGGTGACGAACTGAGGCTGAGCTTACTGAGGTAATTTCTTGACATATTGTCTGGGGATGGAATGCCATGATCAACTGAGCTTGATGAGATTGTTGATGATAGAGCAAGATTTTCATTTCCATCCAGTCCTAGAATTTCTTGTCTCGCAAGATACATCCTTGCAACATTTTTTTCTGCACTCTTCACAATCACAGACTGCAAATAAACATTTACAGTTTACAAAAATTTATGACATGGTTCACTTTGGGTCAAACAAAGAAAAAGTGGGAAATAGAAATTTTAGGATCATATGCTAAATACTGTTTCAAAGCACTTTAAGACCATTCCATCTGTGTGCATGTGTATAAGTTACATAACATTATTTGTGCAATGATTTGACTTGAACATTTATGTACAGTAGCAGCCAGTAGACCAAACTCCACCCTCTCTCCACATCAATAATCCATGCAATACTAAGCCTCATTTGCTTACCTTGCTTGGCTGCTTGGGTTTTGGTTTTACACTGACAAACACATCATATGCCTCCATTATTTTATTCAAATTTGCTGGAGCAAACAGAACATAGGATCGTTAGCTTTATTCCTACAAATTCATTAAAAGAGCATTGTTTCTAATTCAAAAATACCAGACAATGTGTAAGTGCAATTATGTAAGAAATATTAGTGTTAACAACATTTGTGTCCAGTCAGAACAAGTAAGAGATTTGTACATGCAAACCCCACTTTTGAAAGAAAAAGTTTTGTCAGTCAATGTCAAATCTATTTTCAGTAAGAAAGACTCTCACGTATATCTGGATCTCCATCTTCCTCTCTTAGATCAAACATCAATATCAGGGGAAGACAATCCTTAAAAAAATATTGGATCATAGAATAAAAATCAATTCAGGATTTCATACAAATTTTATGCCTTACTCAATTATCCAGGATTGGACAAAGGTAATAAAAGGACAAATTCCATCTATTTTGAAGAATATACATGTATTGTCATTCAATTAAAATAATAAACCACTTTAAGGCGTTCTTCTTACAATAAGCTGTGATCTTGCTTCAATGACTGCATCAACTGTTCCAGTAATAAATACTGTGCCTTTCCTTTGTGTGCCATTAGGATCAGGAAATAAAATACTGCAAAGAGATGAGAAGCAGGGATATAAAATTCTGTAACTTTTCAAGCTCAGAATTTTCTAGCAACATTGTATTGGCACTCCTTATGAAATAACTTCTTTGAAAGTGGAAATATAGTTTATTATATGGCTGCTTGGGGGGTATGGCTTACTTGTGTCTCATGACTGAAAAGATGGGAAGAGGGGCACATGCATTGAGCTTTTTTCACAAACTACAGAAATAACTGAATAAATTGAAACAAAAAAAATTGAAAATGATTTGTAAAGTAAGCACCAGATCAACATATCACAAACATTCAATCTTTTAAAAAAATAAACAATAAAGAACTTCAGACATAAAAATATCGAGGAGTGAATATAAACAAATCAAAGTCACAACACAGTAAAATGCAGAGCTTAAGTTAGTTTTTTGTGCATTACACACAAAACTCACTTTGCTCCTGTCCTTTGCATGATTTGCTTGATGTTAATACCATTTCTTCCAATTATAAATAAGTGATGCTGGGGTGCAATATCTATCTGCATGTTCACTGGAACTGAAGACTGAACATACATGTATACATAATAATGTTAATAGCATCCTTAAATTTGCACCATCATATCAGAGTTAACAGGTAAAATTCATAGTGACATTTCCTGTTTTCAACTTGACTACCATAGAGCAAATTGATTAGATGTAACAAAAATTTTTGGACACAGCTTCTTACAACGTATATTTATTATAATTTATCAATTTTGTACACAATGTCATACTTACAGCTATTTTTGCTGTCAAGTGTCCAACAAGATGGGCAATGGCATCCTGAGAACATAGAGAAAAAACATAAAAAACCACATGTACCGGCTCTAATAAAATATTTTAATCACCTTACCATAAAAAGATTGACTTAGACTTTCCAGTTATTGGCAACCATAGGCTAAAAATTGTATGCACAGTGAATATGATTAAATCAAGCAAGAGCAACACTACATGTTGAAGGAACAAAATGCTTCTGGTAATTAATACCCAGTCTATAAGGAAGGATACACTTCATTGCTAAGGTGTCTTTTTAAGGGGGAGGGTTGAAAAAAGGATGGACTGAGGGTTCACACATGCACTTTATGTCCTTAAATATCTACATGTCCTTTGTTCTTAAAGACAAAGATTATAATAATTATAATAATATAACAATATCATTTCTAATTATCCTCACTGTCATAATAATGATAATTACAATGAACCTACACAGTGCTAGTGACCATTACTAGATGCTCTTCATTTGTTATGCCTGAACATGAATATTTTGCAGATAGTCCTCCACCAAAAATGTTTAAACAAACTATGTTATGCAAAAGAAAACACTGCAAATACTGTTTTTGCACAAATGCTGTTAATTCATATAAACCTTTATGCCACTTATATGCTGCTGTGATCCTCTTATAACTGCCGTTTGATTTCCTGCTCTAGGTCTCTGAAAAAGAACAAAACAAATGAATAAATTGTGATACCGACCCCCTCCTTTGACAACTGTCAATGGACAAATAATCAATTTAGGAAGCAGACAGTTTTCGGGGCTGTCCTGGTGTACCGGTACACGAGGGAATTCCTTTTGTTTTCATAACCATACATGGAGTTATGACGCAGTTCGCTAATGTTTCCTTCCTTTGTGAACCGGTACACGAGGACACAACCCAGTTTTCTGAGCAAAGGTTGAGAAAAATTGTGAGCAAATTAGAGATTTTTGCATTCATTACCTTTCCAATATTTTCCTTTGCTCACCTGTTTGAAAGAAATAGAGACGTTGCAGGTTTGGGCTATATGCTGAATAGTTGGTGAATTGGCATCTGTAGGTAGTCTACCACTCAAGGGTAAATCAAATGTCAGAACCAAAGGCAGTAAATCCTGAGAGAAGAAAAATTAAACAATTATTTTAGCTCTTGATCAAAGATTGCATAGTAACATTTAGTCATAATCTTAATTACCCGGATTTGCTGTCTTGCACTTTCAACACCTAAAGGTTGGCCAGCAATAGACACCTGCAATTACAGAATTTCCTTAATTAAAAATTTATCAATATATAAAAATAACCATTACCACATTAAAATACTCCAAATCATTCATGAAAATATTTAGTAAATCATATAGGCTGACATGACAAGCACAAGAACAAGAATATATGTAGCTTCACTTGTTGTTCCAAAAGACTTAAACCTAATATCGGCACATACCTCAGCTCAGAAATGCATTTTCAACTTATGAAAAGGTTGTCACTCTACTGTATATCTAACATCAATTGAATGTGTCTCTTACAGTTTAAGTGAAACTCATAATCATACTTAAAACATACTTGATTACTCTTTTCATTGGTAGCTCCTCTATTTGAGTCAGGGAAATGAATGTGACATCCAGTGTCTTGCATAACTACAAGGACAAAAACAGGAGAGTAATTAATAAGCTAATGTGTTTCTTCCATAACATCTCACAGTTTGGATGAAAATCTACTCACAGTAACACTCTATGACAGTATGCTTAAGAATCAGATCTTGGGATTTCCAAGGACTAAACAAGAAATCATTTGGGAGCAAATTGGCATGATTTGATCTTTCTTCAGAGGCCAACAATCACATTGTGATCTGGTGTTTTGATGATTACAACATCCCATATTACAGCAGATTGGGACAATAAAGGGTCAAAGATTAGTGCATATGAAGGTCAGAAATGTACTCCATGATAGTCATGAGACATGTACATGTTATATACTGTACACATTTCCCTTTGGATTTCCCCTTCCAAACTTGTACAAGCCAGCCTAACTCCTCCTTTGTTTAACTAATCATATCTAGAGCTGCTTGACAAAAAGTTAGTGTAAAACTAAATTTGGCTATTTTAATCCAAGGTGAGTCATTACTTTCATGTAAATTGCATGTTACCCTGATTGCATTTGATACTCTTTTTTGTGGTGTACATCTGATGAATGCTTCAAAGGAAAGTATTGAAATCAGTGGAATATTAAGTAAGGACTTGGCTTACCTCGCTTAATATTCCCTCCTCCTTTCCCAATGATATGGGAGTGATCAGTGTGAGACACATCCATTTTAAGAGTCACCCTGTTTGACTAAATGTTGAAAGTAAACATCAAAATCAACAGTCTGCCAACAACCCTTTAGTGAAGACCAAAATACCAAAATTGAAACTGAACAAAGCAATTACAAGGAAACATTCTACCTTTGTATCTAAGACTGCCATGACTTTCTCTTTTGCTTGTCGCACAGAGTCTAGTGAGCCTGCTACTTTGATATGAGGATCTGAAAAAATTGATTACATATCACTTTCCCTCTTCCCAAATTCCTCTTGATCAATATTATTTTAAATACAACAAAACAAAAAAATTAAACCACTGATAACAACTAATCTGGCTCATCTAATAGCCTTAAATAGAGGTAAATGCAGCACATGCACTTAATATGCACACAAGAAAGTCTAATACTGAAATTAAAAAAAAACTCAATTGCAAATTTTCAACTATTCAAATAATAATTATCATCAAATGACCCGTCCAGTCCTGTTCACACTTTGCTATAGAAAACCAAACTGAAAGGTGACACAGTCATGTTAAAAAGCATACTACAGATCATGCAGACCAAGCAATTTTTTTGTTTGCTTTTTTTTCTAACTCTGATTTGCATATGAATAAGGTTTGTACACCTTTTTCATACTATTTTGGTAACATTGGAACAGTTTCAAATTTTTGGACACCACATGACATAATTCTATGAGTCTTTTAATGCTCACGTTACCTTGCAACAATTTGGATGAAATCACAGGCTCAAGTTTGTCTGGCAAATGGAGATTAGTCTCATGCCGCACAGGTGGAGATCAATGAGGGTAAGTTTATTTTAATTTGCCCCTGTATTTGATGTAAATTTCAGTTTTTTTCATATACTTGTGTTAACTCTTTCTTTCTGTACTGCAGATGTAATTTGTTTGGACAGAGACACTGATTAAGTGGTAAGGAATGGGCTGCATGGACAAAGCAAATAATTACCAGGATCTTCACAAGACAGCCCAGAAAACTTTACAGTAAAGAAAGTGCTGCAAGCAAAAAAGCAAACCTTACTTGGAAATAAGAAGGTTTCTGAACCTACAGATAAAGTGGGGAAGGGTCAGGAACAAAATGGGAACTGGTCTGCAAAACCACTCAAAACTTCATGTACGTTTAGTAAAAAAATGATATCTGAGGACCTGTTCAACTTGTTCTAGGGGATCTGTTCATTCTTTGTACCAACCAAAAAATAAACATATAACTTGTGACAATCTCCAAATGATATTTTGGCTGATATTGAATCAATACTCTAAAGATACCTCTGCAAAGATAAGAGACTATATTCACCAAGACTATATTCGCATTGTATTCATACACTTGCACCCCACATTTTTTGAAAGGACAATGTTGTTAAGATAAAACATAAATACATACACACAGTTTATGGAAGCTTCTGTAAATAAGGCTTTTCAGTGAGGATGATAAATAAAAATGTAAAATCATAGGTGTACTGGATTGAAGGGCAAATTGGTAAGAAACAAATAATAACATGTGTAGGGTCCAACAGGTTAACAATAGAGGGTCTGGATTAAGCTGTCTGACTCAGTACAACCACAGGGTGGTTGCAATGTTTCAAAAATGAATTCTCCTTGAGGATTTAAACCTAAAAGCAGATATGTGAAATTACATGTAAGGTGCATTTTTTTAACAAATTGTGTGTTTCTTATTCTGAATTCAAGGAAGAAGGGAAATGCTTTCATCATGAAATCTTTTCTTATAGTTGTTCAGTGCTCTTAATCTTGTCTACAACATCACATCCTATTTAGATTTAAACATACATAATTTCAAAATACATCAATTTAATGATAAAATACTCATTGACTGATAGAGCTAACATACCTTGCACAGAAAGAATGGAACTTCTCATTTTAAGTGCAAATTATAGATTTTCAAAGTTCATTTGCTTTGACCCTTTAACTCCCAGAAGTGATTAACATGAAACTTCTCCCAATAATATCCATACATTATTCAGCAAACAGGTGTTGAGAATATTCAAACTTCTTAGATAGAAGCTGCTATCTTGATCTAGCACCAAATTCTCATAACTAATTTAAAAGAAGATGTGTAGCAGCTGGAGGGGAGAATTAACAATCAGATCTTGGGAGTTAAAGGGTTAATTACCAGAGTGTACCTATAATTGTTTTGAAGAGCTGTATCGCTGCACACTACTCAGATAACAGTTTACATTCTACTGGTAAACCATATTCCACTACAGAGGAGTTAAGGCTAATTTCTCATTCAGAATAAAAAAATACAGCAGAATTACAAGTATACTGATTAGCATCATTCACAATTAATTTGCGTTATCAGACTAATTACAGAGCTACCAATAAAATCCAGTAGCAACCCAAACAACAACTTAGTCTGTCAGTTTAAACCAGCTACTTTATTCTAATACAAGCTTAATGATATGCTTATTAAAAAAATATATACAATTATGGAAATACCATCTATGTACAGCTGCCATTTGCCAGTTTTTAAGGGAAACAAGTCCATAATTTACAAGTAGAAGTGACAGATTTACGAGGGTGAATCAATTCCATGGTAGAAAATTTTTGCAAATAGAACATGTGGGGTATTTTGACTTAATTTGGTTCCCCACTTTACACGTATTCTGAAAAAACTATATGGTCTCCACAAGAACCTGGCTGCCTACCATTATTGTCCTCTACTTTCAAACTTATAGCCAGCCCTGCTAGTTTTTGTTACCAAATAAACCTCATTGGTGTAAGCTTCATGTCAAAATTGTATTGTTGAGCACTTCATCAAAAAGAAATGTCATACACCTGTCCTTTGGTTATCAGTGACGGTCCTTTCAAAAGTCAATAACAAAGTACTTGGGGAACATTCTTCTGGAGAACTAAATCTTGATTTCATACCTACTGAAAGGACCGAATTATTCTCCTTTTTTTGAGAGTTATTAACTAATGGATAATTATACTGTAACAGGTCTATTCTTTGTTTTGCATCAATCCAGATTTTACACTCAGTACTATCTGTAGTCCACAGCCATGTATTTAACTGTAGGAGTGTTTTCCTGTACAGGTGAGGGTTCAAATCTTGAACCAAACTGCTTGGGAAATAGTATCTATAAAGGGATCCAAAAATTCCTTTCTTTTTTTTTTTTTTTTTTTTTTTTAAATGAAAGCTATTCTTTCCTTTTTCTCTAGGTAGTTAAACCAACTAGGATAATACATTAGAATAAATCCTGTTTGTCAATGTTGTTGTTCTTACAAGTTTTTAATGTAAATTAAATCAACACATAAATGTACAGAACTACACAGTTACTGTTTGTTTGACCTTATCATATTTGAAATTTTGTTTCTTGGAACAGAAAATATCCAGACAGAGAGACAGCTATGTATACTGTTATGTTTTGCAAACAAGTATTCTAGACAACAATGGAATTGATAACTAATTAGATTATCATTTGGCAGCATTGGCTCATGCTAAGATACAGTTAAAAAATAATGCTTTGGATTTTTGTAATTAAAATTGTACTATAAACTTTCATGCTCTATAACTTGTTGAATGGTATATAAATAGATTAAAAAAAACATAAAGCAGGAATTCTTTGAATTAGTTCCACAGCTAGGCTTTGTTGCTCAGGTGTCAGGGTCAGGTCAACAACACTACTTGTTTACTCAAAAGCAAAAAGGCATCTGCATAGACTTTGCAGACTCCGTCTCCCCTGTACCACTGCCATGAAAATTACCATAAAATTTGTCACCGTGTTATCAACGTGTTGTGATTTGATAATTTTCAAATGCTGCCTTGGATAGCATTAAGTATCCTGCTTATATCTCATGCCCCAAAAAACCCAATTATCCATCCCTCAGATTTAAACAGTAAAAACAAATTATTAATTTTTCAAAGAAAACAAAAGTTTAAAATCACATAAAAAGATACAACAAAAGGAAAGATTGGTTGATATGAAATCAAACCATACCATAAAACTATCAACAGCAATGATGAAGGCTTCCTCACTGGTTGAGCTTTATCACTAGATACTTTAAAAAATTTAGATCTGATAAGCCTTAACCCAGTTTCTGCATGTACTGCACACCTCAGGCGGAACATAAGTCCTTTTCAGCTGGTGTTTACATAAGTTACTACACGATAATTATGGCTAGCCATCACAATACCTCGATATTCACAAAACAAAGAAACTCTGTATTTTGCAATGACAATTACCAGTGGTTTTCAAATCAAAATATACAAATCAAACACAAATGAGAGGTCATTTCAATCGCGACTTGAAATTTATCATCAGACACGTACCGAGTAAGTTCGTAAACACGGCTCCTTGCTTTGAACTCACGTCATACGATGCAAATTAAGTCAATTGTTTACTTCACTAAAGTCGTAAATACTTAGAGAACATTATCAAATAACCCATGCGACTCGCGATCTTCCCAAAGAAACTACAAACATATCGACAACAAAATCATTTTCACCTCGCGCCTTCTATCCCACACGAATTCAAAAGCAATCACGATATTGTAAAGCGTCGTACGATGTAGAGACACGCGAAGGAACATATTTTCTGCGATAATTGTGTTTGCTTATCCTTCCCGTCGAGACATGAGTTTATTACGTTCGTGCTGGGAAATGTAAGCAACAAAAGGTAGATAAATCAAAGGGCACGAGGTCAGTTACCATGCGTGACTCGCTTCAGCAAGCGTGTCGCCGAAATGAATATTCCCAGTAGGATCGTACATGCATGAATGACTCGAGGTACCGACAAAACAGAAGAGGACAATCCTTTCCACATCCGTAACCTAATTGATTTCGCGAATAAAATACCGTTTAAGGGCTGTCGTGGTAAAATCCCACCGAAGAAAACGGGACATGTTTTTACTATCAATGTAAACAAGAGTGAGTCGCTCGGGCCAGAACAGAATAGAGTTTAGACACTCAACAATCAGTCAAAAAAGAAATTTCACAGAGCGTGCCATAACGGGCCCTTCCGATCAATACTGCGCTCAGGCGAACGCAAGATATTAGAAAGAACTAATTTCGAAAAAATTAACATGCAACTAAACTTTCTAGCGCTAAAGCTGAATACAAAACATGTAGCAGCATAGGTCGAGGGAACAAACAATGCTGGAAGATAACCAAATACAATTTAATATTACGCCGTCGATTCGAGTTTTAATAGCTGTATCTCTTGAGAAGAGAATGCAAAACAGGCCAAGCTAGAAATAGAGCCAGCAGAGTATTGTTCTCCTTCTCCTCAAAGTTACAGTTTATCTCTACGAAACAATAGATTTCATAGTTTTCGAAGGACTCACTAAATTTCTTAGTTTACTTCACACCTTCCGGAAACGCAAGGGTCAGAAAACAATCGAAAAGAGAAACGCGATTTTCGTCTCGCACCATCGAACTCAGAGACCGCCTGAAGAAACAGTTATTTATAACAAAATAACTGCAATTATTATGCTTATCTTTCGAAAGAAAAGCTTGATACAAAGGAAATTAGCCACAAAAGAAAATAATTTTTTTTTCAATCCACACAAAAGCTGTTTCTGGTATCATTAGTGGTAAAACAAGGTCCTTCGAGACACGAGGAACTAATAAAAGCAAATGATTCATTTTGGTGAATTTTCTATTTGTGACAATTAGTATTAACAAATTAAAAAATGTTATTAAATGTTTGCGACGGAATACGGGCCAGCTATTCAAACGAATCAAAACAATCACGATTTCCACTTCAGTTTGCAATAGTTTGAGTATGTGACCCATGCTAAAAGCACACTACCATGTCAACGAAGCGCAAGAGCCATTTCACCCTTCTCGTTTGAAATAAGTTGTTCCGAGCCAGTGAAATTTAATCAAACCAAGCTATCCTTGACGAACGTAAGAGCTGTTTACTGACTAACCTTTCTTTGATTTCGCTCCGATCTTGAGTTTCGAGGGCCATGTTATCGTGGTTGCCGTTTCTTCCATAATCTATGACACATACCACCACAAAACGATTTAAAACACAGCTGCAATTATCTAGCGAGTTAGAAACGATAATTTAACCTCCTCTAACCTTCTGGAAGAACTCTTCGCCTGTTTGTCCACATCCTGCTACCGCAGCTAAAAATCGCAAACATTAAGACAAAATTCAGCTAATAATTTAAGCAAAATAGAGTCGAGAGTAAATAAAAATCACGAGTTCCTCCAATTACTGAGCCTGACCTTGAAGCATTTGCTCCAGTTTACGCCGGTCTACGCGAAATCTCTCCTCCACGAAATTAGGATCCCGCTCCTCAATGGTCTCATCAGTGAGCAAATCTTCTTCTTCACTGAACTCGAGGCCTGTCGCCATCTTCATCGTTGATCAAGGCCTGTCAGGCCAGAGTGAGTGAGCAGGACAAATTTCACTCTGCATCGTATTGCGGTGTACGGTATCGTCTTAGGCCAATCACGTGGTTAGAGGTGACGTCAGACACGCCCTATTTAACACCAAAGTATCAATTAGGAAAGAGGCTAAACCAGCCAATCGTAACGCCTCGTAATGAAAAAATTGATGTTTGATTGGTGTCTCAATAGGTTGCTTTGGCTCGTTAATTGGCATAATTAGTGATCAAGGACGATCAATATGTGAGGTACAAGATATTCCGAAGTAACTCTCTTCCTTTTGGTCATTCCAACTGCACCGACAGTCTCAAATTCGCCGAATATTATGCGCGCGATATGCTTTTGTTTCGCTTTGATTTTGCCTATCGTAAAATATTTATTAGTTGCAGATCGTTCGATGAACTCCCGCTTGGTCGATCACGCGCGGAAATCATTGAGTCCGTTGAAAAACAAAGTAGCTAAACAACGCAAGATATTTAAAAGTCCCTTAATAATGATACTCAATTCGGTGCTCATCTGAAAGGAAAGTAAATGGGTCAGTGAACAGTACTCAATAAATGCACTCTAGTGAATATTCAAACGTTAACTTTTAGTTCTATAAATGGCAGATATCATCAACTTTTCCTGCTAAAAATATCCCCGGTATTTTTTCAATCAAGGAGGTACAAAAATAGATAAATAAGCTAGTTAGCAACATATTATTCTGTCTCCTCCCAATTTGTGCAACTGAATATGTATGTAGACTTGTCAGGAAATATATCATATATCGTCATAAAAGATATGTATTTTAACAAACAGATTAGTCTGCAAATTAATCGACTAAGATTTTTTTTTTCTACAAACCCCTATACTGAAAACTTCATGGCGCTGAAGCTCTTAATATCTACTGACCCCTAACTGAGGCCATTTGGAGCGTTTAACTGCGTCTACCTTCGTCAGAGCTCGTTTAACGTTTAATTTCTTCATGGTAAAAACAAATTTAGCTTTTTCAAACTCTTCTTCGCCAAAACTTTGAGTACATTCCAGAGTCGTTCATTCTCCCAATGGCATAAAAATGAATAATTCTCAAACAGACAAATGTGAAATTTTTTTCATCAATCGGATCTAGAGGATTGTATCAGATTTCCTTAGCAACTGCAATTAAACAGAACTAACGAGCTGTTGCTAATTTCCGAATAAAAGTCCAGTAGACATCTAAGATCTTAAGCGACAATAGCGGTTTAAACTTTAATTTCGCTTTCATCAACCACAAATTGCTAACTACACACTGCACGGAAACCATTGACCGCAGGCAAGGTAGAGTAAGTTGATAAATTCATTGAAGCATTGAAGACAGCCGGTGCCATTGTTTCTTTTACAGAGATTCTCAATGATCGCGAAACGACCCGTTTAAAGCAAACAAGCACCCTTACGCGTTCTCTACATTCCAGATCGCTTAGTTCAGTTAACAAATGAATATTTATACAACATTAGCTGGTTGTGGGCTCCTCTGACCCGCTGCACACCTCTTCACATGAACGCTCTCACTCACATTCGCTCCACTGAACGGTAAATCAGCTCATCCTCGTGTGCGTCAGTATTCATGACCCGTTCGACGATTATCACCGGTACAATATATAGTTAGAGAGGCGAGCTAAGCTCTGAGAATATTGCACGAAAATCAGTGAACTTTTGCTTGAGGGGAGTCAACCGAAATAAACGTTGAAGAGGGGGCTAAGAGATTTCACAAGACACTAAAGCAAGCGAGAAAGCTCTTAATGTGACCGATAATTGGCAGGTAATGAGTACATACTGAGTTGGTTACGAACTACAAGTCTCGTCGTAAACGAGAAAGCCAGTTCAGTTTGACACGTTCACCGAAATACCTTCACCCCTTAATTATGTTATCTTTTGCTGATGTGATATAAACCAGGGGAAATCTGAGTCCATATCTTACCCCCCTGGATTTCAAGGAAAGAAGGCATCACATTGCGTTATGAATTCGCTTAAGTTAATGCAATGTTCGATATTACGAGTAATGATTTTACGTATTATAATTAGAGGTGAAAAAAATATAGAAAAGTAACTAAACGGCTCTGTTTTGGTAACCTTTTACCGTGGTGTCCTTTTTTCTCTCTTTGCACATTCTTCTATCTGATTATTATAATCCAGTAATACAGTTTCCGCTCTCTCTTTTTTTTTTTGTTTTAGCTTTCATTTTACAATTTTTTTTTCTGTTTGCTGAGTTGAAAATGAATACCTTCTATATTCGTTTCCTTATTTACTTGGTGGTTTCGAGAATTGCGATATCAAAGTGTACAAGCACTACGCCATGTAAAGGAAAAAGGCGTGCTTAAGTTATGTTAGTATCCTTTTCATAACGGATAGTGGAAGTATAGGACTGTCTTGCAAATAATGTTACATTAATTGCAATGACTGAAATTTTTGGAGCTAATGTATCTGTTATTAGTTCGTGCATGTCACAGAACATATGTACTTGATGTCATAAAATACTTCTGATTAAGTGTCCATACCGTTAGCTACTGTAAGCGTGAGAAAAAAAGTCCATCAACATTGCACCTGCATCGCCGACTGATTTGCATCGTTTAATGAGATATGCATGGATTTCCAAAATCATGGTCTCTGCTATCCATCTCAATATTGCAAAAAAAAACTCAGTTGCAGGGGCGTGATAGACTCGGGATAAATCGCTATGTAACGCCGGGTTAAGTACTTTGCTAACACTGGACAAGATCTATTCTATGAGTGGCAGATGTAAATGCTCCTGCCAGTCTTCCAACAACCACGGTGAGGTGTGGCTACAAACGGATGCGCAGTCGTACTTGAAGCTGAATATCTTTGAATACGAGAGCCTAAACTGCGTTCTATTGGTAATAGCTGATCGATATTTACCTAATTCCCGAAGCAAAAAATAACGTAGCAATCAGTAGCAAGTAGAACAAGAAAAAGAAAGGCATACACAATAAAAACATTAATAAAATGAGGTTTCCATTCCTTTCACGATCGCCATTTTATCTCAGAAATAAGCACAAGGATCAATTGAAATGCTGCTTCGATTACTTTGTGCCTAGATAATATTTGGGCTGTACAAATCATGTTGAAAAACGGATACCTCCACGAACTACGAATTTAATGAACAAGAACGCAAAAGAGGTAATTTACTTCCTACACGTAAAAGTAGATGGTAACGGATGGACAAGATTATCGATGATTAGGTAATAAAGAACTTCAAAAGTGTAAGCCGATTATTTGTGGTACGAAACCGATGACGTAACTCCTTTGATTAACAGCCTACAATCAGTCAGAGGTGACTGATATGAGAAAGAATGTGAAATAAAAGTATTGTATCGTCCATAGATGTCTAGATTATTGTTCATAGAATTCATAAACACAAACAAAACCGACCAGTTTACGCTGCCATATTAACTCCGCTTACAAGTATAACCACATAATACCTGAATCGACCTCTTAGTCTCCACCTCCGTCCATAGAACAAAAGAACGGAAACCTCTTCAACATTTTGTGACCTTGTATTTACATGACGGAAACTATTGTGTAAGAGTTATTGAAGTTCATTTGTTTGTTTACATCACACCTGGAGATAATTAGTATTTTTAGTCACGTACAAAAACAACCCGTACACTCCTGCACCACTCAAGATTGACATCTTGAGTGCGGGCCAGAAGCCAAGGTCACAAATTCGAAGGTTCTACAGGCAGCCCTATGACACAATGTCTGTAGTAACCATTGATCTCTTAAGGAGTGCATCATATTGGAAGAATTTGAAAGCTTTCTTGAGAGGTGTAAATAGGATTTATCCAACTCGGTCATAGAGGTTCGATTCAGCAAGAATCGCAATTTATCTATGTTCAGCAATTCCCGAACACGGTCCCTGAACAAAATGATAAATAAATAAACAATTCAGAAGAATAAAGCTGCATTAAGAAAAGAATTTTCCAGACCTGTCAGTATCACCACTTGTAGTTAAAATGATTGAGAGTTCGTGAGCGACTAAGAATGTTAAACATATTTTGAACTAAGGTTCTTAAGTTAAATAACAGCAAGATTTAGAGAAAAATGGGTGGCTCTTATCCCGGTATATATGCTATTTTACTATTCACTCTCAAAGATGGAATGCAACATGTCACATGAAAGTCTCCAAGCAACGTACCCGAACACTTTGCCAACCCAGCCCTCAGTTTCCATTAGAAAGTGCAATTGAGAAAGCTTACTTTTTTCGATAATTCCTTTCGATTTGGTGGATAAGAGTAAACAGATGAATGGTTATAACAGACATTATGTCATAGGGATGGCTGTTGCTCCTTCGAATATTCTAGCCTGACACTCAGTCTGCATTGGAAAGCGTATTTGAGAAAGTTACTTTTTATGTCACTCGTGCCGATACCCACTTTTTAAATTTATTCCCTTTTTTTCGATTTGATGTATGAGAGTTAAAATCTTTGGTATGTTGCATCAGGGGCTTATTACATAGTTTCTACACTTTTCCAGACCCTCGATCAGTGGGAGCGAGCGATCAAGAGGGTGGGCGAAAAATATGCCGTTGGCAAGGAAACGGTTTTTTTTTTTTTCGCTGCCTGACCCTGCCGTCTTACTTGCGGCACTTCCAATTTTCTTCTCGCTCATTTCCATTGCGAACTTGGCACAGGCCAATTTGTTTCCGTCTTGTACCTTTCTGTTTTGGGTTTACGTATCGATTTTTTCAATTCCGGTCACGTATGCCCCCAAATACTAGAGATGATCAAGTTTGCGTTAGAAAAACCCACTGAAACAGGAGATACAGACTGGCTGCTGAGTCACAGACAACAGCACGAAAAACATAATATTAATGTAGCACCTGGCTCATTGTTTCATGCCTCGGGGGCACAACATCGTATCACGCCGATTAATTGTTGTCATTAATGAAAGTCTGGTGATATTTTGCACAAATGCAAACAAAAGGAAATTGCGTAACATCACGAACACGTACACGTACGAGATATATTTGTGACTCACTTCCTCTGCGATCTCTGTATCACTGATTAAGTCCCCTTAAAGCTATAAAAAGAGGTTTGAACACAATCACTTCAAAGAAATTAGCGCTCTTTTGAGAAGACCGAAAATGGCTGTTACAGTTTTAATGGTATTTCTAAAGAAGATTAAAAAGCTGTCAAGTTAAGCATGAAAATGGCCCAAAACACTTCCTGTTTGTTCGTGTAATGTTGCATTCCTCTCACATTGCGTATCAAATGACGAGTCTTGAAACTATAGAGGAGGAACATAGAAGACATATAATGAGCAGCTTAGACAAAAACTATTCGGAAAAAAAAAAAAACTTACGTCGAGTTATTTTTTGTCAAGTGATTGGATTGTATTAGTAAATCCCGTTAAGAGCACTCCACTTATAATATAAAAAGACAATTCATAAACCACAATTATCCTTTCTTTATTCTTTTAATCCGCTGTTGTTGTTGCTGCGGTTGTCGCCTTTTTTCTTTACTATTGAATTGGTACAATGTATTTTAAGATACGTGGGCGTATTTAGCAAAAAAATGGTATTGGGTGGGCCGGACCAAGACCAGAGCCATTCCCCATAAGAGAGTGGTTCAAAAAGACGTCTAATTTCACAAAAATTCTCCCCATCAGGAGAAAAAACGTCTTTTCTTCTATCCGACGGTGGATATAATAAATCCATCGCCGACAGGAAACTTAACACTTGGGTAGACATTCTCATTGCCCATGGGGCACAGTCAGGATGCTGACAAAAGATGCTCAAAGTCTGGAGTGCATATCAGGCGATGATTTGTATGTCCTAGGCACACCATCTCTGACCTGTCGTCTTCCGTGTGAACAGCGACAACGTCCTAAGTCAAAAATACAGTCAGATTTGTTTGGTTGATGAATCATGGGTTTGTTGGTTTCTTTCTTCTTTTGGTCTGTTTTTGATCTTTCTTTTGTGATGGAAATTGATATGGAGCCCTTAGAATGTTGACCAATCTCTATAGGGGTTCACCTCTCCTTACAAATAATATCCCAATTGGTACTTGACCTGTAAAACCTGTTTCTATACCTCACGACAAAGTCTCATATAACGATTTAACAAGAGGTCTTTTGTGATCACTCTAATTTAATTCTAAGGTGGTTTCACTCCTGTGCATTTTTCTCCAAAACACTACATGCACTTAAACGTCACAATATGCAAAGTTTGTTTAGTAGAGAAAGTAAAGAGCAGACCTGTAAAAATCCACATGGTGTTCCCATGGTTACATCGAGAGCCACATCCCCCAAAAGCAATCTACAACGGCAAATTTTTACTGTTGAATGTTTTTCGATTCTTTTAAACATTTGTTGCGTTACAGTTACAGCTCCCATTCAGGCAGTGCACACCAGGGATGTTTATGTTTCTCTCATTTATCCGTTACACTACTTTGATCAGCTTTCCCAGCTCATCATGTTTAATTGATTTAACCTTACCAACTTATCATATCTCTAGACTCGATTTCTTTAGTTCTGTTGAGTTTGCTTTGTTTTCTTAAAAGGAGGGGTTGGAAGGTTGGTCATATGTCTGCTGATGCTTCTAAGCTTGGCCACAAGAGACTCTTTTTAGGAGTGATATTGTTCGACCATAACTTTGTATAGGCATGTCATCGGCGCCCGCTTACTTTTCCTCAATGACGGTGCGCAAAAGATTTAGGAGATGAATGGTGTATATGAAAGGCATAAATGATACAGAGACGAAATGGTACATTTTCTTTCTTCATACCTGGCTTTGCCAGATCTCAACAGCTGAAGTTTACCAATATAACCCTCGGATGCATTCTTGAGTGACAGCCTTTGAGGTTCTTTAGACTTCAAAGTAAGAAAATATTATATACATGAACATCAAAATCACATTACAATAATTATTATCCATTGAGGAAATTTAATTTATAGTTCAAGGTTAATTCCGTTGATTATAAGGTTATTTGCTGAGTAATTTTATCAATTTTGACAACCAGTTTAGTATAAAGCCGCATCGTTTGATTCTAGCCAGTTGATCTAAATAGCTGCTTTCAGCAGATGAGGTTAAGTTCTAGTCTAGCCACGCCCTCTGACAAATGTGTCTGCAAATGCTACATCCCAGAGTTCTTTCAAGAGTTTTAAGCGGGAAAGAAGTCACTCAGATTAGTTATATTGCGTTCTGCGAAACTCGTCTGGAAATGTTGAATGACCGAGATATTTCAAATGTTTATGGCAAGAAAGCAATAACTACATTGTTATCCAAGTTCTGGACAAAACTGTGAGAAAATGTAACATGACCGAGTTCTTATAAATATTTTTCTAGAGAATGCGATGAATCTTGGTATATATAAGTTAAACGATAAACAGTAACCGTGGCTGAGTAAAGCTTTGAGAGTTACCCAAAGAACGTTAAATATACTTTTCCAAATTTCATCGTATGCCAAGCCGATACTGTTTCACAAGGATCAACTTTACAATTGGAAAAACCTTGCGGTAAAACTCGTCCCTAAATCTAAGGATCACTTAGTATGATCAGCCACACCACATTCAAAGTAAAATCCAACCTTTTCTGATGTAGCTGCTTGTTCACTGGATGTTCCCTCTGTAGTCATAGGCTCATCTTGGTTATTGGGGGGTGGTCTGATGGGCATCACATCAGGAAATTGAAAAAATAGTAACTTATGCTCTCCCTGAAAAAAAGACATTTTGATCATCCTGGTTACTGTCTTGCATAATACAACTGATAAAAATATATACAGTGTGTGTGCCTACAGTAAAATGTGAAAAAGAAATAGAGCGAAATGCAAGTACAAATACTGCATGGAGATATCATTTACATGTAGAAATACACTAAACGAAATTACTAAAATAACAGAGGGACTTTAGTAAAGTGCTTGCTTGTGGTCAGGGAAGTAATCTAAAATTATCCTTTTATCAGTTTCATCCGTACCATCGATGTTGCTGACAAGAGACTGGAAAGATTCGCTTCATCCTGTGTTTCTTTCTTCACTGCTACTTGTTTCACTGGTTTCTTCATTGTTTCCAAAGGAGGGGCTTTTCCTGAATCAACACTGTCCACATCCATGAGCTCACTTTTCACTAATTTGCAAAAGAATACTTAGTAAATAAATCCCTTCAAACGGCTGGTATGTCGGCTGATAATTTCCGCGGTCGAGATATTGTCTGAAAAATGAATATTTGGCCGAGAAGCGAAGCTTTCAGGGTAAATGTAAAATTCCACCATTACTTTTCGTATCGAGAGTTGACAGTAAATTTGTTGACTTTTTTGTGCTTTCCGGAGCAGCATTGAAAAATATAAAAAAGTGAACTCCTGAGTTCGTTTTTTTCGCGCTGGCTTTGTTTATTTATGAGGACAAATATCGACGTAAACGAGGGTTATTACGTGATAACTATCCGGCGATTTAATACCAAGTGACATAAAGTAACAAATAGAGTCGCGCGAAAATAAATGGGTGGGTTAATGGAAACTGAAAATAAAATACTTCAGCCGACGTCAATGACATAATTCTTTTGAATTTTTCCATTAAAGAAAACAAAATGCAAACACCTGAAAGCTGAAAATAGGCTGGGAAATAGGTTCATATGAGACAAGCATCCTGCATACTGCTATGATCAGAAATATCCCAGGCATTGTGTGAATACATATAAAAACTAGAGAAAGATTTTTTTCCGTCTTGTCACGAGCGTGCCAGACAAAGAAAAAATTCTGAGTCCCCATGAGGAATCGAACCTCTGACCTTCGGATTCCGCGCTCTAACCACTGACCACAGAAACTCCACGGTAAGCGAACATTCAATATAGTCTTCCTTATTCTATGAATCCCGAATCATAGCATGCTTCACGTCACCCAATAGTAATTGCTGTGAACTTAACCACAGGCAGAGCCAAGTTGAAAATAAACAAATGTATATACTGCACCTTTCATGTCATCCTGCATTGTGGCACACTCAGTTTGCTTTTCATTCATCCTCACTGCATGAAAGGACAGTGGCAACTGAACGGGCATGATGCCAGATTCACTGTCCATATCATCATTGATATCGCCCTAATTATCATTAATCAAAAAATAGTCATGAGTGAATGCATGTAACTGATCAGACCTATGGGTATCTTTCAACGTCTACTACATTGTATAATGTCAAATGATTTCACACAATCAGATTTTTGCCAAAAATCGTCATGTATGTGTGCCCATGTTCTGTAAAACTATGTTTTGACCCAGGTCAGAAAAACTCGCTCACACACCTCAAGACCAGGCTCACTGGTGAACTGTCTGCATGATAAAGTCAGAGCAATTTCCAACTGAGTTTGGAAGGTAACCTAGGACTGTTTTGCTTCACTTCCCTTCATGATTGATTTAAAAATTTGTGCCACCCTCCAAACCAATCAGATACTCTTTTAAAACTAAATAATTATCCCTTTTGGATCTATTGTGCTGTTAAAACTCTTTGCATTAAGGTTAGGCTAAAAGCCCTGAATCAACATTTACATGCATCCATATTGTTATAATATTGAGTAATCATGATCACTGAGATCACATGTTGCTTTGCAAGTCAGCTTCATTATAGGTCAAATCACTTTCAACTGACTGTTACAGTTATAATATTACTAGGAAATTGTACACAAATATTAAAACTACATGATTAAGTTGGTAAATAGTGGTCATGAAATGATATCATTCTGAGTCTTACACTTGTTTCTAGCATCTTGAGAACCCTTCTTGATTCTTCTTCATCATCATTACCCCTGCAACATTAATTTTGTGTTTACATGACACTCTCTTGTTTAAAGAGATGGTACCTTGAAAAATCCAAGTGAGACATATGTTCATGTAATGAGCTACTTAAGACAAACGACTTTGCTCCACCCGCACAGAGTTTCTGGCTTGAGCTATACCTTCCACCTTTTGGGATAAGTAGTAGCACCATGTACATAATAAAATCATTTCTTTGAGAATGATGTAGTGAACTGGTTACTTGCTCCAGGGGCCTAATTGTGAATGTATAGGGCATAACAGATGATGCCGAACAACCAAGGCCAGATGTATTGCATAAATGAGACATGGCATAATAAAAATACAAATTTGCTTTGGCCACTACAGATAAGACACAAGGTTTAATATACCCTTCTTTGGTTTAATACCTAGAAGAAAAACAACTTACATGTTGTACCCTTCTTTCTTAATTTTCACACCAGGATGACTGTCCCTTGTTCCAGATGCTCCATAATCTGGAATAGAACTTCCTTGCCCTTGATTCAAGATATAAATCAAAATATCACCGTAGAAATTACAATTTACCACAAATATTGATTTCCATTGACATGTACATGTAGAAAAATATACTGTAACATAATCATCCCAAAGGTCTCACTTAATCAAGTAAGCTTTCCAGCTCACCAATTCTCTGTTTCTCAACAGGGCCCACTCCCATTGAAAAAACTGAAGATGCCTGGATAATGTTTGGTTTGCCTCGATGCCCTCTGCCTCGTCCTCTACCCTCCCCACGGCCTCTTCCCCTTCCTCCATCTTGTCGTCCTCTCTCTTCTGACCTCTAACAAAAAATGCAAACATTTAAAAGATCTCCCTTGTTTATCTTAAGCTATGCACCTCAAACAATTTTGTAATTTAAATAATTTTTTTTCATCACATGCTACAAAAAACCGGAACTTACAATATTTCGAGGTTTACAGCAATTGAAACTAAACTAAATAAAAATTAAGAACTTGCTCCAAACTACCCAGAAGAAAAAGCAACAGCTTTCTTTAACCTTACCCCTGGTGATTTGGCAGATTCCTCTTTTGGTCTAAATGGGAACAATAGAGAAAGGACAGTGAATTAAGCAGCCAGAAAAAAATAGTGTCATTGAGGTTTGAACATTTTTGGTTGTGTTTGCTTGGCTAGACAAGGTAAGTTAGAGATGCTCATATAACCATCTGATCAGTCTGAGTTGGTAATATCAACTGTTCAGTTTAAGCTCTTAATGGATACTTTATATGTCATGCTTTAACTAGGCAGTGTGTGTCATTTGCACATTCTCTTGCTCTGTGTTTTATTAACATTTAAATTTAAATTATTTAGGAAAACGTAAAACTAGACATTCAATGGATTAACTCATAACATGGCCTGCAAGCTTGGTAAAAAGATATCTTTGCCTTGTGCCCTCAGCCAACTACTGTACATGTATGCTTAGCTCATACTTCCTGGCTTCAAAGAAAACAAAACAACTATTTTATTGTGCGTGCTAGTGAAAGTATTTCTCTGTAATCACATTCCTCAGTTAACAAGTCAGACTGTTTAATTTTGCATAAGACAGGCTACATTTATGATCAGTCCAAATTTAACTCCAATCAATCATCTTAACATTTATAATTTTAGTGTCTTACTCCTGTTTAATCCTCCTGGTGGGTATATTTGGAGTGAATGTCCTCTGAAATTTTAAATGAAAGCCATATTAAACAACAACAACAAAGTTCATTATTTTTTGATAAATTTGCTTATTTAAATATCCTTAGCACTGAATTTTACAGCCTTTTTTAAGGGAAATACACTTGCAATAACAGCAGTTACACATGAAAAACAACTCTCCTAATGTTGACAACCTGTCATTTTATGATTTCCAAAACAAATGCAGATTTTTTTTCTATGAAAAAATATAGTCCCACTCTCAGTGCAGAATAGGATACACTCACTCAAAATTTTAATATGCACAGTAATAAAAACAAAAGGATAATGCTGCTATGAGTCAAGGATGTGTACTTGGAAACTTTTACTAACAAATGTATGGGAGAAAATAAGCCAAGAAAACATAAATCTCCACATCTCTTACATAATGATTATTAGTTTATTCTTCAAGCAATTTTGAATTTGCATTTTCAACCTAATTACTGGTAGACAAGACTGTCATTTAAAAATTTATTTCAAAATAACTGAGATTCACCTTTGGCGTTGAACTGAAAGAAAGTTTACCGGTAGGTGTAGCTCCAAGGGTCAAATCTCTAGCTGGTCTGAGCGATGGTAGTCTACCAGGGCTATAAAACAATAAAGTATTATAAATATTATTATTATTATTATTATTATTATTATTATTATTATTATTATTATTATTATTATTATTATCATCATCATTATTATATTACTGGTATTATTAATTATAACCCCAAAACAGCTGGATCACTGTAGTTGTACTAAAAAGTGATTGAGTATTCTTGCATACATGTTTTTATATATAGCAGTGAACAATCACTATTGAGTTAATTATTGCATGATAAATCACATTTTACCGCAATATCCAATTAGCCCTACCTTGGGGATGTATTATTGAGTTGTCTTGATAACAATGCTGAAAAAAATGTAACATAAGGGGAGCTGATGATTTTTGTATACATGTACATGTATGCATTTTGCAATGTAAAGTGAAATCACCACAAACCAATCTCTACTACGGAGAAATTTTAAATGGAGAGGCGAGAGTAATCTAGGATTGCTTAGTTTTGCTTTAATTTGCTACGTGATTAATTCAGAAAACTCGCAAATCGCCATTTGCTTTGTACTACCCATCAGGCAGTTTCCCTGATTTTCTTTGCATTCCTTTAGGCTCCATGTAATGTCTTCCTTTAGGTTTGTTGTGATTACTTTGGCTGTGGTTTTACAACACCCAATTGGAGCGTCTTTGATGAACGGGAAACACTCCTACACGCATCAATTTGCAAAGTGAAGCAACTTTACAACCTGATTTTATATACAAACCTCTTGCTCCCAAGAGTGGAGTTTTTCTTGAGCTACTTGGTACCTCTTTATCAGCGTTGCCATCTTTACCAGACATCACTGCTGTTATGTTTGCACAAACGATTCGTTTTCCCGCTATCGGTTCACCAAATTTTCCTTAATTCTGGGTGTTTGAGAGTAATTACGCTAAAGTCCTCCATATTGAAATGTATATTGTGTTGGTCAGCGGTCACTGTTTGCGAATAATTGTATTCAAGTAAATCATTAGTGTTATCCCTACCTTTTTCCTCGAGTGGTGAACAGAATGTGTTTTTGATGATTATCGGGATGGAAACGCGAAAAAGCTAAACAAACTAACCAAAAGACAATAACAAAAAAAAAATACAAAACAATTCGCTCTGACGAAGGGCTAACGCCCGAAACATCAGCTATGGAAACTCTTTACGGCGGCCAATTTACATCAAATTACCTAATCAAACAAAAATAAAGGTTTACAGTTCTCATGCCTCGTTATACTGTTGTAGATAATGAATTACTAATACACCACCAAGATGAGATCATGAAATTCATAAATTTTACAACACCCTTTGTCTTTCTACAATGTCGATCCACAAAACTTTCTTCAAGTGACTTACAAAAACGTTTTCCACCTTTCTGCGCAAACTGTCCGACTCGTGGACAAAATAGATACTTTTAGTTAAGGTCGGTAAATAAATGTTTTTTTTCATCTGTTAAGTGAGATATGAATGTCAAAGTGTAATTATTAGGACAATACAGTTACATTTCTATTCTATTCTACATTCTACGTCTTTTTTCTTTACTGTCCGGACATACTTAGATTTTAATTCACCGAGTGTTAGGTTAAGAAGAGACGCTAATAATATTTTTCATGTTGTCGGTATTTAACACATTGCCGGATGTTATTCATTTTCACCATCTACAGGCAGGAAAACAAACAAAAAGTACGTAGATATTGTTTCGACTGTTACTACGACATTTGGGAGCGGCCATTTGGAATAAATTAACTCATTTTGTTATCATCCAATGTTGATTTCAATTTTCTTAGCTTCTCCTTCTCCAGCGTTTTTTTTTAATTAAAATCAACAACGGATAATAACAAAATAGAGAATGAAGTGAGATATGAATACCAAAATGTTAAGATTAGGACAAAGCAGTAACACTGTTATACTATTTTAAATTCTACGTCCTTTTTCTTCACTATCTACATGCTTAGATTTTAATTAACCGGATGTCAGTTTAAGAAGATGCGCTAATAATTCTTTTTTGGTTGTCGGTATTTTCCACATTGCCGAATGATATGATACCTTCAGCAGTATCTTTACATGACTTACTGATCAACCTATACATAACTATGGGGATACATACGCTATGAATTCTGAACACCAACTGGATAATCTTACGAAGTGCAAGAACAGAACAGAGTTCGGTGCTGTTTCAAGTGATACTCAACGACCACTTAGTCTTGATGGCGTGCAGATTGTTTTTACTGACCAAACAGAAGATAACAAGCCCACTGGTTTTTCAAGTGGTGGAAGTTCCAAAGCGGAATTGAAAAAGGAAACAAACAAGCCAATGGATAATATTTCCAGCACAGTCAAAGGAGAAGCGAGTGGTATTCGCATGAGGCGGATGGGGTTTGTTGCGGCCAATCACTCGGAGCTGACGAGGATGAGAGTTTTGCGTAAAAAATTAGGTGAAAATGTGGAAGGAGAAGAACCCCAAACTTTGGTCAAGAAACTGTAAATATTATGATGTCCTGTTTTTTCATATTTCAGTTATTTTCATGAACGCCAATCGAAGACACGTCGCATTTAGTAAACGGCCCATTTTTTTTATCTCTCTTTTTCTTTTTCGAGTGGAAAGGGAACGCATCTTACAGATCCCATTATATTGTATACTTTAACACGTTCAGCTGGAAATTTCAGGGTCAACAAAATCTTGAAAGAAAAAAGAAGGTTCTCACAGACTATGATATTGATTGTTTCGAAATTAATAATAACCATTACGATTTCCTCAACTGTATGAGGAATATTTCACTGATCATTCTGCACAGTTGAAATCAGACAGTGCAATTGGACAGTTGGTTGTAATTAGACACCTGTAATCGGACAGTTGAAGCAGCCAATCATACTAAGTCTATTCAGCTAAGTCCACCAATAACAGACTTGATCACAATAACCATAGCAACAACCACTTATCCTGAAAAAGTAACTGAGGAATATCCACAATGGAGGATTTTTTTCCCATCGATATTTTGTTTACCGGATATGTTTTATGAATAATTGGTAAAACGTTCGTCCAATTTTGTTAATCACTCGTACGCTTACAGACCGAATTGAACTCCACTTAGTCCTTTTACCATTATTCATAAAAATTAGTTCTGTAAACATGGTATAAATCAAGAGATTATCCTTTCCTGGTCAAAATTGAGGAAGAAACCATGAGGCCAAGTTCTCAGAGGGTTTGACATTAAAAATATAATGTTTTAAGTTTCAAAAGTTCCTCGGGTTTATTATAGAATCGTTATTACAATTTTTTCTTTTTTCTTTTTCGTCTAACTGGAGATAAATTTACTCGACAGTACCCTATTATATTGTCCTCTGCTCTGTCATACTCAGAGAAATATGTTTTCTCGATTTCACCCCTTTACTTTCAGGAACAACTCATTCATCACCAATATTAGGGACACAAAAATTCATACAAAACCACCCGTTCAATGGTGTCATATAGAACATGATCCAGATAGCTACGTGGTCAGAAATTTTGAAATGTCTGCTATGTTCTTATTTACCTCAAAGTTCGTTTCAGTTGTTATCCTCAACATCATGGCGCAGCCGAACTGTGACCAGCACATTGTTTCTTGTCACTCTTGGATCGTTATTAACAATTCTTCCAACAATAATATTTATAAGTTTATTAGTATTTCATTTCGAATTTCTTAGGAGTTTTTCCAGACAGTCGTCCTTTAACTTTCTTCTGGTGATGGATTTGCTTTTTTTCACGAACTCGCTCATAAATCCTATAATCTATGCCGTCCGAATGCCCAAAGTGAGAGCAACTGTAATACAACTTTTATTCTGCTGGTCTGAAAGCCACTCCAGTCCAACTCAGTCGATTTCCCTCTTCGCAATCTTTAGTCTGTTTGCAGATTTTGTTACAACAGTCGCTATTCAAAAATTGAACAAAACATCATCTACGTGTACATCAATAGATTCAAACCTAAAATTATTGGAAACAAAGATCCTTTTGGTTTAAAATAAAATGAAATTATTAAATTGTGTGTAACATCTTCTTTAAAAATCGCTTCAGACTAAGCCTGCATAAGTAATTGCATGGGCCGAGTAAGATTAAGTATAAACGATCACAAGTGTTTTCAGAAGTTACAGAAATTGTCCGAGTCACCAACGAATCCTCTGGAAGCAAAACGCTGTAAAGTCGGTATTTCGAAGTCTATCGTCTTCTTTATCAGAATAGTTTTAAATATCGACCACATTGGTGCAATGTCTATTACCGTTCTAACTTTAGTGACAACATCCAAAATATTCCTCTACTGTTATTTGCGTTAAAAATGACATAACACATAATTTTAAAGCTGGAAGCTAAACCGGAACTCTCCTTTATCCTTAATAAACCCTAACATGAGTGGGGCGCTTGAAAAGTGTGCCTCGCTCAAAGATCTCACGCGGCGCGGATTTCGCCGAAAAGGAGAGACTACTTGTAGACTAGGCCATTTTGGACGGCCATAATTTGTCCCAGCACTAACTAGGCTGGTTTCAATTTTTTTACAGCGCTCTTGCAAACAAAGCTCGGATGTTGACTAAAATGACAATAGTCGCTTCTACGCTTCGCGTATCCACGACTAAAAAACCAAATGATTTAACTCAAAATCGGAGGTAAAACGGCCTATTTGAAGTGCATATGAAAATTAAATAATCTTGACACCAAAATTGTTCAAGTCTTACACATTCGCTTCGTCTTCCCACTCTCTGACTTCGTCGACATCAGCCACGGCAACTTGGTTTGATGCATGGCGGCAGCACAACAGTTTGCGGAATTCTGTTTGGAACCCACAATTTGTAAAAGCGTAAATAAAAGGATTTATTGTGGCACTTAGAAAAAGAAAAAAAGTAACGAGATTTGCTGCTTTTCAAGGACAGGTTTCTGGAGAAAAACGCTTCCAAAGGATGAATGCCCACACTGGTATCCAGCAACACAAAAATCCAGAGGCCACGTACAACAAGACTCGAGTAACATGTATCTCCTTCAATGAACTGCTTCCTCCATAATTAGTCCTGTAACGGAGCGATGGAGCTGTGTTCACTTGATGTTGATGGGTAGTGGATAATACCTTGTAGTAGCTAAACATACCACTGCATAGCGGTACAGTGAAAAACAGTCCAAACATCATGCAGAAATTAACGATTCGAACTCTCATATTTGCGAAACCGAGAGCTCATACTTCAAAGCCAGGAACGAATTCAAAACTGAGTAAATTTGTAGCTCGACCAGTCAATAAGTAAAGCAAAAGGAAAATCCAAACACAACACAACCAAATTTTGGATCTGAGGGGCGAAAAATATTTTTTGAAGTGGTTCGTCTTTACAATTTCACGCATCGGTTAATTGCAGTCAAACCAAGGGTTGCAGGGGTTGCCTAAGTAGAAAACACGTCAATAAAACCTTGCATTTGGCATACCGCGTCACCAAAATCCCATCTTCCGATGATAAGCGTTGTAGATGCCAAAGGCATTTCTATTGTTGCACAGAGCAGATCGCTGACTGCTAAGGCAATGATATAGAGATTTGTGGTTGATCGCAGGTTTGGGTTTCTGTATGCTGCCATACAGACCAGACTGTTTCCAGTGATGCTTGTAATGTTTAGTGCGACGCAAATACTTGCTTCAATTAAAAGAACAGGCAGGCTTCGATTTGGCAGCTCTAAGTTTGACATCTAGTGGAAAAGAGAAATGAGTATATGAGAGAATAATCAAAGTGCTCTGTGAGCAAACTCGTGAATTGACACATGATTTTTTAGATTATGTTTAATGTTATCTGGTTTAGGGAATTTTGTGGTTGATTGTCATATCTAGAGTACGAGCAGTAGTTCAGTGTTCGCTAATGTAGCAAAGAAACAAAGTAACGTTGGGATAAGAAGGCATTACAATTGAAATGATCATGCTATTACATTTGACAAGGTGGATGATGTCATGTGTTTTAAACGTCTATCATTTTTGTTTCTGGTTCAAAAGAAAAGGTTGGAAGTAAATGTGGGTGAAAAGTGAAATTTACTGGCTTTCGTTGTAAATATTAGAAAATCAAGGCAATACTGTCTTAATGAAAACATTAACGATTCCCTCTTTATCAAATGAGACAAACGGGAACGAGTTTTGAGTGATATAACTAAGCCAAGCCTGCCACCGTCATTTTAGATCTCCGCCTGGGTAGATTTAAGTCACGTGCTAGGCAACGTATAATCAATAACAAGACAGAATTTCATTTCAGGCCTATTTATCAATTTTGTGGTGTGTAACTTTCGCATTTTAGTACGTTGTATGTATGTTGAATCTTCAAATTGTCTTGAAACTTAAAAGAAAATTGTTCTTTAAAAATTCACTGAAAATCGGTAGCTAAAATTGTTTGTTTAGGTGTTATTTGATTTTCGTGTTAACTTGTTATTTCGTCAGTCGCCGGCATCTTTTGTTGCTTCACACAGGAAAAACACACGCGACGAAACGTAATGATCAATTTTGTCCTCAATCTCACGCTATAACAGAAAAAGCTTTTGAACATCTGTAAACTCCGAGCGCTTCGCAGTAAGTGATATTTTCAATGAATCTTCGGATTGTTTTCAAGTTCAAGGATTGTAAATTACAATTTTATGAAAAACGAAGGTTGTTCTGTTATTTCAGTGTGAATCCTTGAATGCTTGCCAGTCGCTGGCGCCGCTTGTTGAAACTAAAACGAAAAAAAAAAAACGCTTTTAAGATTATCATTGGCTTCTTTTTCATCCCACCACTATTCTTAGCAACAAAGGTCGCCATTTCGTCTGTTTATTGCTCGCCAAAAACTATCAAATGCACTCAAAAGCCTAAAATCTAAAAAAAGTTTACAGGAATCGACCAATCGAGCGAGCGAGCGAGCGAGCGAGCGAATGCTATTCCCCCACATCGTATCTATAACTCGCTCTTGCGCATGCGCGCAATTCACGAGTTAAAAAGGAGCAACTGTATAAATGAATGCATGGTTGATAAAAGAAAAATGGAAACAGACTCCTAAAGGTCTTATGCGTGCACCAATCGCTTCATACACCACTGTATAAGTAGTATTCATTACTGCGAAGATCGCTTACGTTATCGGATTGGAATCGTAAATAATGCCTTGCGGAATTCTCTTTCTTTTTCTGTTTTTCTCGTTTCATTGTTCTCCTTATCATGATTATCATGATCATAATTGTGGATACCATTATTATAATCATCATTCTTGCAATCATTCTCATTTTTTGTTATCATTCTCATTGTTGCTATAATTATTATTATCATAGTTCAGAATTGGTGTGCAAGAAATTTACAATAATTTACTTTCACGCTTTACTTGAATCGAGAAAACAGATATCCGCGCTGACTCCTTTCGCTTCTTTAAGCATTTCTGTTTTACTAGTGATTTAGATTTTAACCGGCCAAGGAAGAAGTAGGTTTGCATATGTTATAACTCTAAAGCTGACAGTGAATAAATGTGCTTTCTTCAACCTTTTGTCGCTTAAGAAAGCTTTTTTTTGTCATTATCATAATTAAACGTTTTCGGCACCGGTGCGTTTATTTGAACTCTACGTTTTCCTACTTTTGAATTAAAATTTTGTTAATGTTCTGCGTTTTTTCTCTTCTGCTTCTTTTGGCAAGCTGTATTGAAGGTCTCCTTTCTTTTTCTTCCTCCTTTTTTGTCCATTAATTGAAAAAGGCAGAAAAATTAGGCGGTCCACGCATGCTTCCCACTTTAATTCTTTTGTTTCTCAATGTATCTCCATAAGTGCACGTTGGCGTAGAGAAATGTTTTCTGACAAAATTTTTACTGGCATAGGCATCAACAAGGAAACGCAACAAATGGATTTTACTCAAAAAGGTTATCAATCATTTCCTTTGGTCCAAGTATTACAAAATGAAGTGTCAAAATATGACATCCTATACTTGCTACCCCATCGTGCTGTCAACCTACTTTAAGCTTTGAACAAATCGATAATTCTCAATCCGTTTCCATAAAACTGAAAAAATGGAAATTCAAGTTACATGCAATTTTAATAGATATGACGAGAGTAAATGCAGCGATTATTTAGAAGTGTGGAATTTTACTCACCCTGCCTGAAAGAGAAAAGTATTTTCCGCTCCTAATTTTTTTTTTTGGCTTGTCAACTTTCCGTGCGCTTAAGCTCTTTATTGCAATGGAAAATTAACATTTTAGTCGAAAAGTCTGCGTCTTCAGCGCTCAAATTGAATTACTTTTCGGCAGAAAAATTATAATTTCTGCCCTTCTTCGTATAAACCGTAATTTCTCGTCATTTTCACATGTCCTACGCATGCAACGTGCAATATTTCATTTCTGTCGTTGGTTGCCCGAATAAAAGGCTTAAGTATGTATTGTAGCAACGTTACAGTAGCAATGGCGTAGTATTTTGGCCTAAGGAAAACTATTTTTCCCTTTAAAGACGTCATTTCAAAGAGTTGGTTACGACCCCTGAACATCAGTTGTTACTTCACACTAAAACTTGGAACAAAGAGTTAGCTGTGCACGCCAATTCGTTCCGTTTCAGTTTTATCCTATTTTCTTTATCAATGTTTTTCTTGCTTAAGAAGTTTATTTGCATGTTTTATCTGCATGTTTATTTGCATTCACTAAGGTCGGCAATAGACTACTATGTTTTCTTATGTTTGAGCATTTTCTATTGCCTGTATAAGGGTTTAAGTTTTAAACTTTCATATTTCAATGTTCCTTTTTCACTTTGTGCTAAATAATCTCCACTGATTTTCCTCTTTAACCCTTTAACTCTAAGAAGTGATTGAAATGAAACTTCTCCCTATAATATCCATACCTCATTCAGCAAACAGGTAATGAGACTATTCTAATTCATCACATAGAAGTTGCCATCTTGATCTAGCACCAAGTTCTCATAACTAATTGACAAGGAAATGTGTAGCAGCTACAGGGGAGAATTAACAATCAGATCTTGGGAGTAAAAGGGTTAAACTTTTTATTTAAATTTTCCAAAGCGAAAATCGAACGGAGTTTTTGCATCGTACAGCCATTAAACAAGAAAAATTGTAGATCGAGAGCTGATTAATTATCTTTCCTAATATGCACAAAATTGGCGTTTTTCTCATTTTTCATTACAGATGACAGGTGAATTTAGGGTGAATCCACTAAACATTGAAAAGAGATGGTGGTCTTCATCAGTTGCAGAAATATTTGAAGGTTGAAAACAATTTGTTAGGTAAATAATATTTATGGCCTACCTTATCTTCAACAACGATTTTAGGTGAGTCTGTGGGTTCCTTATGGTTTTCCAGGGATAACGTTCAGGGTCGAGCAAGGCGTTTTCATCTCAGAATCAGCATTTCATAAGCTTAACTCAGCCGGTCAATAAGAGAATTGGAGATCGCAAACAGAGTAATTATCCTTTTTAAGGTGTACGCAACCGACGCGTTTCTATTCTTTACTTCTTCCCCAATGATAGGTGTTAATTAAAGCTAGGTGTAATAAGTCTGAAAAACGCGATGATTTTGGATGACTGTCGTCTATGGTAAGGGATCTAAATGGAGTTAAGATTTCTTGTCACTGTTAAACCATCCGATCGGTTGATTTTGACTAGTAAGAAACGTCAACACCTCACAATAGCGTCGTTTAACTAATTTAGGTAACTGGGGTGTTACACGGGTATGATTTCCGGAGGGCCGAATTTCGCGGCTTTCGAGAGCGACTGGGCTTTTTTCAATCTTTGTCCGTGGGTATTGGAAGATAGTTTGGAGTGTAGCTGAAACTACAAATGCACAGAGGTAAAATGGAAAAAAATCCAATGACGATGCAATGATAAACGGTTTAAAGGTTCGTATTTGCGAAACCAAGGGTAAAAGGGAATGATGCATCAAAAGGGGATTCAACTTTGACAGACGGATTGAGGGATTCCATAGCTATAAGCCTATTAGGCCTATTTTCCTTTAAAACGTCTACTCCTACCTTTGGCATACAGTTTGCAAACAGCGGGTACTTTGATTATTGCATGTACTTATGAAATTGTATTATTTGTGTCAGAGAGTACCTTTCATAGCTCTTCATTGTTTAAACAGAACACTTCGAGATAAGAAAAGTGGAGTGACACTGTTACGCAACTATTAAGCAGCTATCAGGATGCTGGTAAGATTGAAAATGGCGAGGACTGTTCTATCCTGGTCCTACTCACTGACCATGGGTTTAGCACAAGGTGACGTTAAGAGTACGGCCAATTACACCTTTTGAATGAGAGATTAACAAAATGTGAGGTTATTAAATATAATCGATTCTACGGTATAAACTTTTATATTCATATTTTTCATGGGATATTCTAAAATTACAATTGCATGATCTGTTTCAGTAGCGAATACACAGTCGAGAAATTCACTGAATACCACTTTATATTGGCAAAGACCTCTTTGATTTGTAAAATCAGCTAAAATTAGTGTAATGCATAGCTTATATTCTTCTCTACTGATGATTATTTTAACACTTTTGATATTTGTTGGTTTTCCCAGGTGTAAACTTAAGTTCAATAAACTTCTTCTACTCTTCATTTTAACAGATAAACTAAACCCTAAAGAAGAGGTCTTTCTTTTTATATTTCTATGACATGTTGTTACAACTGACATATATTTGTGAACAGAGTTGCTTTTACGGTAGAATAAATTTTTAAAGGTCGAACATGCAGCATGCCTGACTCTAACTCTTCCTCTCTGTCCACGCAATCAATTCCTTCAGATCAGCTCGATTGAAAATTATTTCGTCGTTCTTTCCTTCCTAAAGTATGTGTTTTGCTTCTAAAATACTCTTTTAAAGATTTTCAAGTGGGATATCGATTGGGTTTCTAGGGTTTGGAGCCTTGCGAAATATTATCTGTAATATTCCTGCTCGTATTTCTGGCATCCGTATGGCGTAGACTATAGGATTTATTAGCGAGCTGGTAAAAACAAATGTTATCACTGACATCTCAATATGAAATCGAGACTGACCGAAAAACATGTAAAGCAACCGGGGATTAAAATGTGTAAAGCCCCAGAATACCATCATCGGTAGAAACGTTATTAACGAACCAAGGGTAACAACAAATAATGTTCGAGTCAACTTTCTTTCTCTCAGGCAGGCTGCACCATGATTTTGAATACGACAACTCGAACGTACTTTGAGATAGATAGAGATGTAGCAAAAGAACATGACAAAAAGAAGGACAAAATAATATGAAAGATAGATCAATTCGCAATTGACATAGCTGTAAGAACAGTTGTCTAGCTCTGATATAATGGAGTTTACGACTAGAGGCACTAACCAAGTGACTATCATGATCACCCCATAAACCCTTTTCTTAATAAACCGATGCTTAAAAGGACGAAATGTTGCGTGTACTCGTTCTAATGAAATACATGCGAGATTAAAAAGGGAGACTTGATGGACTTGAAACCCAATTAGTCTCTCTAGAATAAATACCCAGTTGATATCAGGCCTATTGTACTCCCAAATATCGCAATAAGAGCCCTCAGACCAGTTAATCCACAGAGGCCCATTCACTGCTCCCACCAAGAGATCGACTATGGCCAGATGAATAATCATGTATGTACTCTTCCTCTGTAGCTGGCGCTGCTTTCCAAATACAATGATTATTATGATATTGAGGATGACTATAGTCAGACATTCAATGACATGCACCAGAAGCCACGGAATACATCGTGACGCAGTAAGCAGCTTCCAGGGGTAGAGGATCGTGTCACTGTAGGTACTATTGTTGGGACCAGCGATCATTGAGTTCCACTTGAACCAGCCACAGCCAACCAAAAGATCTTAACGGGGATGAAAAATGTTTACCATCTAGGAGAAAAAAAGAAATATTCTTGGTATCGCTCGATTAGGTTTTGTCTGTCAGTTCACGAGTTTCAACTTGGGTAATCTGTAGCTGCAGCTTTTGGATGTTCGACTTCCGAATAAACAAACAAAAAGAGAGACGCTGCCGAGAGCACCAACAAGGGATCATCCAGAGATATTCTTCTACCAGCTTTGTTGCCCGTTTTCTTTGTTCTGATTTTCAACGCTCTAAAGCGCAAACAAAACCGCCAGCTGCGCAAGCAAATAGTTTGGTGCTTTCTTCGAACCAAAGGATAAGGTCTATCTTTCATGCATCTTCTTTCGGCCCGCACCGCTCTTCAGAAAAATAAGTCTAGAAGAAAGAGTAATGGATGGTGTTCTTAACGAAATATTGAAGTTGCCTGTGTTCGTATTGACGGGTAATATGGTGGATAACGATTCTTCAAATAGGAAGCGATTTTGATAAAGAGGGTCAGTATTTTGAGTTTCATTTAACTCAATGCCATCGTTTTTTATTTCCATTTTCTTCGACATGAATCTGCAAGGAACTCAGAGTTTTTGAGAAAAAGTTAAGAAAAAAAGAGCAGAGATCGGGCAAATCATCAGCAACATGAAAAAGTAAAAATGTCCGAAGTCAGCGTTTTTAACGGTATATCATTCGCTAAGGTAGAAAAACACAAGAAAAAACTATGTTATTTCAAAGCTGAAACCTAGAGAGAAAAAATACCTCACTATTGAGATTGATTCGAACAAATTATATGGTGCTGACAATCAACGACTATATACTCCATAGAACAGAAAATATATTTTAGGGAAATAGGATTAAACTATGAATCAAGCGAGAAAGTTTCCCTTTATCCGTTTATAGATAAATTCAGATGCTTTCGCTATGAAGAAGCCCTCGCTATAGCGAGGAAAAAAGTATCCTAAGGCTGAATATCACCCACTAAAGAAAGAATTTATCAAGTTCTTGCAACTCTCTCGTTGCTACATCCGCTGATATAGAAGTTCTTAGCCATATCAGACTTATCCTAATAACAACAAAACACGTCACAAACTGATCAAATTTTGCAGTCTAAGGATACCAACAATCGAGTTAAAAAAAATAGGCCATATCTTACGTACCCCTATAACATCACGCGGAGAATATCAGAGACGGAGGATCCTATAGGAGTATCTCATTAATTCAGAAATACGACTGATGTGAATAATAATGCGCTGTCGAAGAAATAAACGTTTCACCTTAAATACAGACAGCAATCATGGAAGACTTTAGCGTTGTAACGTGTGAGGGTCAATTATTAGCCCAAAAGCCGTACGTTTATTATCTAAGAAAATAATTTTTTTAAGTATTTACTTTGAATAACAGAGTAAATTAGGATAAAAGCCAAATTTTCTGATAAATGAGAAATTATAAAATTGAGACAACTCCGTCTTCATTGACATCGACGTAGGGAGACAGCGAAACTAACACTATTTATCTTTTGATGCGCGCCAAAGTATGATGTATTAAGTAATTGAGCTCTTTGACCAATAAAAGTTTTTCGGTCGTTGTATTTTCTTGCTTTTATTTCTCAGCTGTTTGCCATCTTATAATGAAGCACAATATTTGTCTTTTCCTTTTGTGATAAACGTACAAAAGGGGCATGCTGAGTCCGAGCTGTGAATTACACATCGAAAACAAGATACCCTGACAGCCAGTGTACACCGAAAAAGACGAACAGGCATTGCTGCTAAGCGTCATTTCATTGTTAACCGTTTTCCGATAGAACAACTGATGTGGAATTATACTGGTGGCATTCGAATTCCATTACCTCAGCAAACAAAACTTAATCTAAGTAACTGCTTTCAGATTCCAATTGTTATTGCTATCCCTTCTTTTAAGCATTTATAACAGTCTTAAAATATTCTGGTCATAAAACAGTCGTCGGAATAATACTTAAAAACTTAAGATTGTCAGATGTCAAGCTTCATCTTTTCTTAATACTACAGAATAAAACGTGTAATTAAGAAGATTTCGGCAAAGTGCACTCCCTAAGAAAGTCACACAGCTTTCCGACAAGAGGTAATTTCCTGCCAAAGCTTTCTACCTTTTCTGTTTATTGAGGTTTTTATTTGAATTAGATTTCCAGTGTTTAAACTCTGTAGGTATTGTCGGTCTTAACATCCTCACCCCATTATGTGGCTCCGTATCGTCTGAGGAGATCAGCGTATTTCGATCCTCAGTAAGAAAATCAATACATTTTTTCCTGCAGACAGGCAATTGCCGTTCAGATAACTCGTATTTCTAAACCGCCACGACAGCAGGCATCAACGAGTTGAGGATTCCATGCTTCGTTGACTCGGCAAAGAAGCCAGTAAGTACGAACAGTCGAATATCCACTTCGCAGTCTTAAGTTCAGGCTGAAGCTTCATTTTTCGCAATAATTTTAATCAGAAAATGTAAATAAAATGTTAAAAATGGCTAAGCGACTCGCCGAATGTCAACAGCCTTTTCTTGTTGCTTATGTTTCGTGTTGAGTCTGGCTTGTAACGATAAACCCCAAGTTACATATAACATTTCAGAACAAAGAAACACACAACTAGCGGTACTATGTACGGGTCGGGCGCAGTTTCATGAACACAAATGATGAGCAACAAGGGGATCAAAAGAGAAAACTCATATATTCATATATTTGAAATACAGACTGAGCTGAATGTGCACCTACTTATTTATTTTTTCTATTGCGAGATGATCAATTTACTTCTGTGGGGTTCCAGTCAACCATAGTCCTTTGCACGCAAGAACACAGCAATACGCTCTGTTGAGGAATAAAAACAAAACAAAACAAAAAAAATACCCGTGAAAATTATCACAGCACAGAGATAAAAACGCAGAGCAGATCTTCTTCCGTTTTCAGCTCAACTTTATGATAAAACCTGAATACTCCTTCAAGCAGACCCAATTTTAAGTGGACACCTTATGTGACGCGCACTTGGGCCAAAGTCGCGATCTTTTTTCTTTATTTGAAAACATACCCGCATTTGGCGAACACCTTTATTACGCGGATGTCATCACCGCAATTGTATCCTTTAGTGACTCAAAAAAATTTTTTAGCAGAAGCTTTGAGAGGTTTAACAACAGATGGTCTTTCCTAATTCACGAAAGCTGTATTGCGCTTAAATCGTGTTCAGTTGAAAAAAATGGGAGCTTCAGATATTTCCTTCCAGAATTATCAAACTGCTTTCACGTCTACTCTTCCCATTTTAAAAAAGTAGTCATTTAACGATTATCGTCGCTTCAACGACTTTTCGTTTACCACCTGATATAAGATAAAATGTAATTTACCTTCATTTCTAAACGTTTTTATAAGCTGAATTTCAGTCATCTGGGATGGTAAACACGTCCCGTTGTTTTAATAAAAAATGTTTGCACAAAACAAAAGGCAAGCAGTTTATGTATACCAATATAATGGTTCTACATTAAGTAATTAGATTCATCCTGTGAAGACTGTATAATTATCTTTCTCTTCTAAGTCTCCTTTTTAATTTCTTTAAGTTGTCAAGAAAAAAAGGATGGAAATATATTTCGACTTCTGCCGACCGAGTTTGGGCAAAAATTTAGAATATGTCAGAAAATCATCCTGTTCTTCTGAGCTGAAGGATATGCTTGATCATTTCAACTCTAACTTTTTTATATTCAGATCGTATCAAAAAAGTGTTAAGTGTGAAGTGAACATAAATATCTCTTATTGTAGCGCTAATTCCCTTCTCTCTCTGGAAAGGAAAGAATATGTAAAATACTTTTGTGTCCTTTTCAATTCAAAATGATCTCGGACTCGACACATTGAATTTTATTTCAGCTAAGATAAGCAAGTCTCCAGGCATTTTATCAAGATTGAGAAATTTTGTCTCACAACTACAGTGTATTGCTTAACTTATATCGATCTTTTATTCAAGCTTACTTGTCCAATGGGGTTGCAGTCTGCGGCCAAGTTGCCCGATCGAGTTTGGAAAACGCGTTGATTCTGCAAAAACATGCTCACCGCATAATATTTTTCAAACCCTTTAAATTTAACGCTGTGCCTTTTGTCAACTTGTCAAACATTCTTCCTCGTCAAATGAATAAAGGGGTAAGTTTCTAAAGAAACTGTGGTGCTGCGTCGGTGGGAGAGTATAGCAGGTAATTTAGTGTTAACAACTGGGTTGAAAACGTAAATTAGCCACCGTAAAGGGTAAAAAAGCTGACGTTTCGAGCGTTAGCCCTTCGTCAGAGCGATGGACGAAGGGCTAACGCTCGAAACGTCAGCTTTTTTACCCTTTACGGTGGCTATTCTTCCTCGTCATCTGATCTATTTCAAGACAATATGTTCCTTTATGCATAATTTGTCAACGATCTAACACCACCCGACACTTCAGAATTATTTAGTTATTCTTCAGAAGAACACCATTATTATACAAGGTCCTCAGCGGCCGGTAATCTCTATCTTAAACATTCGAGAACAAAACATAAGAAACATTCTTTCTCAAGACTGGGTGCAAGGATCTGGAATAGTATTCCCATCCGTCTTCTTTTTCTACCCAAATATGAATTTAAATGGTATACACAGACAGCTGCTAAACATTTTGACGCGAGAGGATACTTATGTTGACGTCCATACTTTAGCTGACAAATTAACTAAATTATTCCATTTTTAGATTCATTTTCTTTCTTTTTGTTTTTTCGCGTGTAATTTTATTCTGGTTGTAATACGTAATACCTAATTGGCTCCTCTGTAATTCATCGTACTATTTTTTTAAAACGTTCCTGTATGTGTATGCTCTCCTAGTTAATTCCTCTTTGCAGTGAAACTTGAAGAACGTTTGTTTCCTCGATTAGCTTCGCCATTTTTCGGGTAGGGATTGCTAGGAATTTAAATTGCCAAAGTAAATAAATAAATTTTATTGTCGTTGTTCATGTTGCTTTCCAAAGCGGTGGAGTCGTCGCCAGAATGAATTAAGAAGAATGAAAGGTTGTTATTCTAGACCATTTAGTTTAAAGACAAACCGAAATTCGAATCATAGAAGAAAGCGCGAGGTAAATGGAGTGTAAAAGGATTGGAACCGTGTTTTTTTTAGTCCTAGTCCACGCGTGTTTTCATGGCTTGCGATTTAATAAAAAGCTGAATAATGGAATCTATAGCATACTGTAAGCTCAACTTTAAAAAGATATTCAGTCACTCCTGCCAAAATGCCGGTAAGCGGTCTAAAATAAAGTCTACACCTGTAAAGTAGGAGGTCATACGATACATTTACTAATTTTTATTAATGTCCTCTTCCTGTCTGCCTGTTCTATTGATTCATTTAACTTATAGCTATCACGTAGGAATACTTTATAAATTGAAGGATTTCGACGGGTGTTTTCAGTTGAGGTAGCTAAGCTTGGCCGAAGTCTTCTCTTCCTTTTACTAATCCAAGTGATATTTCAGGCTTTTAGAGTGCCGCCGTGGATGATAACTTTCTGTCCTTACCAGAAACAAAAAGATTTGGAAATCGACCATTGCTCGCCTGAGGTATGTTATTTAAGTATAACCAAACCACAAGATTCCGAGGTATTATACCTCATGTAAATCGTGTTAAGATATCACCAATGACTGCTTCAAGAGAACCTTTTGTCTGATCGTTGCTTTCTGCATGTAGCAAATAACCCAACTTATTACACATAAAAATACCTAAAAGCTTTGGGGTCTAAATTAAAGATTTCTTGTGGTATACCTCTTGTATTACAAATTGAGGAATCATGAATGACCGTGTTTTGCATGCATTCCTTTTTTCTTTTTATACAACATATTTTTGTTATTTAGTTGTGTTGGCTCGTCACTAGCAATTTTCATCTCTCAATTTTACAGCAAGGCACTGCTACAATTTCACTCCACACCCAACAACTATTTAAAGTTACAAGAGGTAGTTTTCTTTTCTCCAAGAATAACTAGTTGTTCATTTGAGGTAAGCCGATAGAACTTTATGTTTAAAATTGTTGATAATGAAGATCAAGTTAAGCAAAATTCCGGAGTGATGTGTTCCGAGGAGATTTGTCGAGCTGAATTTATTTAATTTTGCCCCAGTTTTGAGTAGTTAACAAGAGAACGCTGAATTGTTTTGAAAATAATTTAAACTCTTTGTCTTTGAATATCATTATTTTTCACCATTTGATAATTCGTACAAAATTTGATTCTTTATAAAAGTTCTGTGGCAATTGTTCAGTATCACTCATCAGTTAAGATCGATCAGACCTTCGCCGCCTACTACTATGACATAAATCCATAGTCCATCAAATAGAAAGATCATCATCAACAGTAGTCCTTGTATTGGAATATTGTTACCTTTTTCGGTTTTATGTAGACTGTTTCGTTTTCATTCATATTTAGATTATTTGGCTTGCGGTAAACCAATCTCAGTGGAAGTTAATGGCTTCCAACTCTAGCGTAGCTTCTCACAATATCACAAACCTCAAGTACCAGAGATCGCTTCCAACCTCTTCCTGTATCCCATGGTCTGCTGTGCTCAGCATTGAGTGTCTAGCCATAGTCATTCTCAACATCATCACCATTATTGTATTTGTGAAGCAGCACCAGCTACAGAGGAAAAGTACATACTTGATCATCCATCTGGCCATAGTTGATTTGTTGGTCGGGACCGTATCAGGGCCGATGCAGATACATTTATTCTTTCTTCAGTGTTATGGGAAGAGTTGGAGTATAACGTTTTCAAGAATAAGTTTAGCAATACGTCCTTTTTTCTTCTTTGCATCGATTGTTAATCTAACTTTCATTTCGTTAGAACGCGTACACGCAACATATCGCCCTTTTAAGCATCGTTTAATCAAGAAATGGGTTTATGGACTAGTTATAGCTTTTATATATTTATCAACAATATGCAAAGGTACAATAGAAGGAGTAACCGATTGGCCATTGAACATAAATTGGGTTTATAGTTCTTATTTCATTCTTCTGGTTCTCATGTGGCTATGTTATATTTCAATTTATATCAAAGTTCGTTATGGTCGCCAACATCAACTTCATGGTGCAGCCGGCCTGAGGGAAAGAACATTGACGAGTACGTTGTTTCTTGTCACCTTTGCATCATTATTAACTTTTCTACCACTTACTATTTGGGAAAGTATGATTCACCTTCATATCATGTCCATTCCAAACTGGTCCACTTATCTGCAAATTGATGGCACTATACTAACATTATTCTTGGCCAATTCGCTAATAAATCCTATTCTTTATGCAGTGCGGATGCCAGAATTTAGGGTAGGTATATCAAAGTTGGTATTTGGCAGGACGTCCCAGGACCATCGAAATCCGGTCGAATATCCACTTCGTAATCTTTAGTTCAGACCGACGCTTCATTTTTTTTTTCCAGTAGTTTTGACGCGATAAATACAATATTCAAAATGGTTTAGCGATTCAAAAAATCTTTACAGCTGTAATTTTCATAATCCACATTAAAATATTCTTTGTCATTGAACATGTTTTGTGTTTAGCCTGACTTGTAATGGTAAACCCCAAGACAAAACATATTTCACAACAAAGAGACAAACAACGAGCGGGACCACAAGAATCGGGCGCATTATTATTAATGTAAATGATGAACAGCAAGTTGGCGGAAAGAGCGGTATCCAGTTCTATAAAATTAAAATACCTAAATTCTTTCTAAGACTGGAACATTACATCAACTGGAGACCCCAGTTAAGACGGATACCATATGATGAGGGTACTCAACCTAAAACAGCAAATTTTTTTAATGAAACAATTAATCTAAAACACACTCGTATTTGGCAAACTCCATAATAACTTAATGATCACAACTGAGGCTTTTGTTTAGCCGAAACTCAAAGAGGTTTAACAACAGATTTTCTGTCGTTATTAATGAAAGCTGCACTGTTCTAAGATTATTTCCAGATCACGCTAGCTTGGCAAATTTTCAGTAAACGGCTTAAGAGAGCTTAGTTCACCGCGGCGTCGATAAACGATGGTGAGCCACAAAATGGCCAACTGTATTTACGTTGAAATTTTCCTTAGTTGATACGCCATCACAGGCGCACTCAAGAGGAATGAGGGGAGAAAAAATATATATATTTCATGAAGTAGCCACGGCAATAGTAAGATTAAGCACGTAACAGAGCAAAACGTTAATATTTGTTAACTACAACCTGCATCAAACAGACATCCTGTATTGATGTGGATGTTTGCTTACTCGACGGGTTTTATCCAACAGGTTGAGAAGAAAGCCCCGAAACTCTTTACATGAGTTGTGATATTCTTTTAGAGTATTAAGTCCCTTAATAGTCCGCTGAATGAATTTGCGTTACCACCCGATATCAGATTAAACATTTTTTATCTTCAGTTTTGGACTTTTTCATAAACGGAAATTCAGACAAGTCACTTGGGTTAGTAAACATATCCCGTTGTTTACTGCATAATGTTTGCGCACAAAAAGAGCAAGCGTTATAAGTTTACTAACATAGTGGTTCTATTTTAAGAATAGGATTCTTACTCTAAAGTATTTATATTTACTCTTCTCTTTTAATTATCTTTTTTTTACAATTTATACAGCTTGCTTATAAAAATAGATCCATATCTAATTTCATATTTCGACTCAGTTTTGAATTCATCTCTGCCGATCAAGCTTGAGCGAAGATTTTCGTCCCCTTTACTGATGCCAGCGTTAATAGACAGCGTTTGAGCGCTGTTAAATAAAAATGTTTTGTCGTTAATCATATGTCAGAAAATCGTTCAGTTCCTCTAAGGTAAAACATATGCTTGATCCTCTTGGTTTCTAAAAACGCAGAGTCGTGAGCGGAGTAAAATCAAGAAGAGCTAAAAAAGATAAAGCATCCTGGGTAAAAAAATAATAGCTGAAGTTCAACTCATAAAACGAAGCGCGAGGTAATTGAAAAGTAAAGCGTTGGGGAAGTTCCTTTCATATGATTCTGTTGATTTTTCCATGGCTAATAATTTCATAAAAAGTAGAAACACGAAATTTAAAGCGTAACTGTAGGATTAGCCTTAAAACTAACCCTTTCACCTCAGGCAAAAGGACGATTTAAAGCTATTTTAGGATATTTTTTTGAAGGAAATTGGACTACAATATGTTCTGCAGCTGTAACGTATGAAGTCATTTAACGTGCTGATATTCATAAACGTCCTCTTCCTGTCCACCTGTTCTATTGATTCATTCAACTTAGCAATCACACATTTCGTAGGAAAACTGAATTCAAGGATCTCGACATTAGATTTTACTTAAAAGAGGTTTCCGAAGAATAACCGCTTAATTGTTTTTATATAACAACAGGATAAACAGAAAGGTGGAAAAGGTACCGAGGTACCGCCCTTTTCCATAAATGATCGCCGAGCGTCGCGCGCTCCGAACAAAATATTTTAATTACAAATTCAGTGCGGAGGATAAAAAGTCGACGCTGTTCACGAGTACAATCACCATGAAAGAACTGAACGTGGAAAACTAAACACAGCTTGATTAATACTGCTAACAGTCACGGTAACTAAGCGGCTGCTTAACGCAGAATGAAACGAGCTAATTCGACGGTGCATGTAGCAGCTTAAAATACGACTAAAAATTTGGCGTTCTTTCTTCTTTTTAAACAATACACTTATCTGTCACTTAGTAATGTTAGCAACACATGTCGTTAGTCGCAATTTTTCGTCATCAGTTTCATAGCGAGTCACTGAACAAGAACTTAAATTAGAATTGGTAGTTTTCTTCCTAAAACTTGTTCTTCTTTCAACATGAGCCGATAAAAATTAATGTTTAAAAGTTTTATTAATGAAAATATAATAATTTAAATTGCGAGGTGTTGTCTTTCGAAGAAATTTTTCAAGCTGAATTTATTTTAAAATTTATGAATAGCTAATAACATAGCGTTCAAAGACTAAAAAGAGAGATGGTTCAATTAATAATTGGACTATTTGAACAATAAAAGTCTTCTAAATGATGAGTTTTTCAGCTTTAATAAGTCAGCTAATTTGACATCAGTTAGTTACATGCCCACTGCAGGATACCCTGGAAGCAAAAATACAAATAAAAAAAAAAAGAAAAACCACCGCTGTTGTCATAAGTGTCTTCGCTATTCATCGATGTCCGCTAAGAATAATTGTGTAGTCGTACGGGTGACATCAAAGGAGTTAAAAGTTTTCACCACATTATCTTTGCAAACAAAACAGAACAAAGTAATACCTTTCGGGTTATAATCGTTTCCTCCTCTTTTAAACATTATTGCCGTCTTCACCTTTTCTGGTCATAAAACAGGCACAGGAGTAAAAAAATAAAATAATTGAATAATACTAAATAACTTTCTTTTCATTTTCAGCGGTAGTAAAAGGTGGCTAAGGACCGTTCTAAATGTAGCATCTGGCTCAAAAAATTTAATTTGTGTTTTTCTCCCTTTTTTCCCTTTAATTTGTGACAAAATTTAAGGAGCTGAAGGAAACAAGGACGACCAATCTAAATAATTAACAATCTTTCATAAAGCACATTAAGAAAGCAACACCTTTTTAAGTAGATTTCAAGCTAAATCTATTCAAACATTATTGATTCAAAAAAATTAACTCGACGCAAGCTGTGAAACTTCTCGAAGAGAGAAAATCCGTACAGTAGCTGCAAAAAAGCAATTGCTAATAATTGTTTCAATTATGTGCCAGGTCCTTACACCGTGTAAAACTTTTTCACCGTTGAATAGATTCTTTTTTGAAAGGCGAACCTCTTCTCACTATATTTTGAAACTGCTCTAGTACTGTGGGTTGGAAGATCTAGGGGATGACGATCCGTTCAGAGATTGGTTTTCTTAAAAAGTGTCGTAGTTTTGAATTTTTTTTTAAGGCGAGGGCATGCGCAAGTCAAGCGCGAAGAAAGCGCCGGGGGCAAGACAAGCGCAAGAGGAAGAGCTCCTCGTCTTTCACGTCTCACTCCTGGTACTTTTCTGTATCCTCCAAAAAAAAACGCAAAAATGACCCTTGTACCACTGGTTGTTGAGATCCAATAGATTTTATACAGTTAATTCGTAAAATCTTCTATTTGCTCTGGTTTCTGTATACGCCTAAAAACGACCAACAAAATGACGCTTGTAGCCAATGAAGCTCCCATTGTGTGCCTACATTTTTATGTTAACATCCGGGAAATCGACCATGTGCTTTGTCGAAGAAAAAACTAGTCGTGTTTTATGCGGACATATTTTGCTGACGGAAAAAGTTGTTGATGTTAAACACCCTAAACTCGAAACAGTCGGTGAGTTTTATCGTATTTCATGTGAATTGCGATTTCGCCGCTAAAGAGTAATTAACCTACCTTACATAACTGGAATCGCTGCAAATAAATAAGTTGAGTTTTCGATTTCAAGTTTTTCGTTGTGTGGTTCTGCGAACTGTGTAACACCCAGCAACTGAGATCATGTCCGTTGTTACACAAGAATTAATAAAGTTAGTTAGAAATATCCTCTACTTGTTTGATTTCTAAACGGATGTAGATGCGGTGAAAAAAACAGATAATAACAACAACTCCACAAACTGAGATTGTAGTAAGTAATGTTATTTACCAAGCTAAAATTTCATATGTATATTTCTTTTGGAACAATGTAAAATTACAACTTTGTGTTTTACATTCCAAAAACTGCTTATGGTTTACATGCAGTCGAAGAAATCGTCTGTTGCAAGTAGAGTCATACAACCCAGGGTATATGCTTCTGTATTAAGTCAATGCTTTTTAACTCGTGAATTGCGCGCATGCGCAAGAGCGAGTTATAGATACGATGTGGGGAATAGCATTCGCTCGCTCACTCGATTGCTTGATTGGTCGATTCCTGTAAACCTTTTTTTCCATTTTAGGCTTTTGAGTGCATTTGATAGTTTTTGGCGAGCAATAAACAAACGAAATGGCGACCTTTGTTGCTACGAATAGTGGTGGGGTGAAAAAGAAGCCAATGACAATCTTAAAAGGGTGTTTTTTTTCGTTCTAGTTTCAGCGCTGAAATAATAGAACAACCTTCGTTTTTCATAAAATTGTAATTCACAATCCTTGAACTTGAAAAAAATCCGAAGATTCATTGAAAATATCACTTACTGCGAAGTGCACGGAGTTTACAGATGTTCAAAAGCTTTTTCTGTTATGGCGTGAGATTGAGGACAAAATCGATCATTACGTTTCGTATAGTGTGTTTTTCCTGTGTGAAGCAACAAAAGATGCCGGCTACTGACGAAATTACAAGTTAACACGAAAATCGAATAACACCTAAACAAACAATTTTAGCTACCGATTTTCAGTGAATTTTTAACGAACAATTTTCTTTTAAGTTTCAAGACAATTTGAAGATTCAAAATACGTATTACGTACTAAAATGCGAAAGTTATTCACCACAAAATTGATAAATAGGCCTGAAATGAAATTCTATCTTGTTATTGATTATACGTTGCCTAGCACGTGACTAAAATCTACCCAGACGGAGATTCAAAATGACGGTGGCAGTCTTGGCTTAGTTATATCACTCAAAACTCGTTCCCGTTTGTCTCATTTGATAAAGAGGGAATCGTTAATGTTTTCATTAAGACAGTATTGCCTTGATTTTCTAATTTTTATAATGATAGACAGTAAATTTCACTTTTCACCCACATTTACTTCCAACCTTTTCTTTTGATCCAGAAACAAAAATGATATACGTTTAAAACACATGATATCATCCACCCTTGTCAAATGTAATAGCGTGATCATTTCAACTGTAATGCCTTCTTATCCCAATGTTACTTTGTTTCTTTGCTACATTAGCGAACACTGAACTGCTGCTTGTACTCTAGATATGACAATCAACCACGAAATTCCCTAAACCAGATAACATTAAACATAATCCAAAAAATCATGTGTCAATTCACGAGTTTGCTCATAGAGCACTTTGATTTAAATAGGCAACGATCTCTTTTTATGTCTTCTTTTAACCACCTTAACTCATCAACTGACATCACATAATCTATATATTTTTATAAGTAGTAGTTAGTTCATATGACACGCAATGGATCAGCAATGTGTATAGCGTCATGTTTGTAAATAGAATAAGAGAGATGGTGAGTTTTGAGCTCGGTAAAGAAATAGAGAAAGACGAAAAATATCTTTCTCTTTTTCTTTTTCTTTTTCTTTCTTGTTCTTCCATACAATACCGTTACCACTGACATACCTCTATTAACCGATTTTTTTTCAAAATGTAATTAAGATGGGTCCGATGGCAAAATCAATTCGATTAAAGATTTTGAAGTGGGATATCGATTGTATTTAAAGAGTTTGAAGCACTGCGGAAAATTATTTTTGTTATGACTGTTGTTACCTCAGGCATCCGTATGGCGTCGATTATAGGATTTATAAGTGAGTTGGAAGCCACAAATGTCGTTCTTACCATTAGAACATGAAAAAATGACTCGTTGGAAAAGCTGTAAGAAAGCTTGGGATTAGAAGCTTCAAAACCCCTGAATACCATCATCGGTAGAAACGTCATCAAAGACCCAAAGGTGACCAAAAATAATATACTCGTCAGTTTCTTTCCTTCACACCGGTTGCACTATGGCGTTGAGGATGACAAACACAGCGGACTTTGAGATATATAGTGATGTGGTAATGTTGTGGTGGGAAAGTATAACAAGTAATTTATTTGCTAAAGCAGAAAAATGCAAGAGGGAACTATGTTACTTCAAAGCTGAAACCAAGAGAGAAAACATACCTTACTAAGGAGGTTGATTCGAACATATCACATAATGCTGACAATCAGCAATCATATACTCCATAGAACAGAAAATATATTTTAGGGAAATAGGATTAAACTTTAAACCACCTGAGAAAGTTTCCCTTTATCCGTTTATAAGTAAATTCAGATGCTTTCGCTTTGAAGAAGCTTTCCCTATGACAAGGATAAAAGTATCCTAAGGCTGAATATCACCCACCCATAAGAGTTTATCAAGTTCCTGCAACCCTCTCGCTGTTACCCAGCTATACCAAACTTACCCTAATAACTACAGAACACGTCACAAACTAATCTCAAATTTTGCAATCTAAGGATACCAACAATCGAGCTATAACAAAATAGGCCATATCTTACGTACCCTTATAACATCACACGGAGAATATCAGAGACGGAGGATCCTATAGGAGGTATCTCATTAATTCAGAAATACGACTGATGTGAATAATAATGCGCTGTCGAAGAAATAAACGTTTCACCTTAAATACGGGCAGCAATCATGGGAGACTTAAGCGTTGTAATGTGTGAGGGTCAATTATTAGCCCAAAAGCCGTACATTTATTATCTAAGAAAATCATTTTTTAGTATTTACTTTGAATAACAGAGTAAATTAGGATAAAAGCCAAATTGTCTGGTAAACGAGAAATTATAAAATTGAGACAACTCCGTCTTCATTGACATCGACGTGGGGAGACAGCGAAACTAACATGCTATTTATCTTTTGATGCGTGCCAAACTATGATGTATTAAGTAATTGAGCTCTTTGACAAATAAAAGTTTTTCGGTCGTTGTATTTTCTTGCTTTTATTTCTCAGCTGTTTGCCATCTTATAATGAAGCACAATATTTGTCTTTTCTTTTTGTGATAAACGTACAAAAGGGGCATGCTGAGTCCGAACTGTGAATTACACATCGAAAACAAGATACCCTGACAGCCAGTGTACACCGAAAAAGACGAACGGGCATTGCTGCTAAGCGTCATTTCATTGTTAACCGTTTTCCGATAGAACGAATGTGGATTTATACGAGTGGCATTCGAATTCCATTACCTCAGCAAACAAAACTTAATCTAAGTAACTGCTTTCAGATCGCAATTGTTATTGCTATCCCTTCTTTTAAGCATTTATAACAGTCTTAACCTATTCTGGTCATAAAACAGTCGTCGGAATAATACTTAAAAACTTAAGATTGTCAGATGTCAAGCTTTATCTTTTCTTAATACTACAGAATAAAACGTGTAATTAAGAAGATTTCGGCAAAGTGCACTCCCTAAGAAAGTCACAAAGCTTTCCGACAAGAGGTAATTTCCTGCCAAAGCTTTCTACCTTTTCTGTTTATTGAGGTTTTTATTTGAACTAGATTTGCAGTGTTTAAACTCTGTATGTATTGTCGGTCTTAACAGTAAGAAAATCAATACATTTTTTCCTTCAGACAGACAATTGCCGTTCAGATAACTCGTATTTCTAAACCGCCACGACAGCGGGCATCAACGATTTGAGGATTCCATTTTTTTTGTTGAAGACTTAGGGTACATCTGAATTAGAAAGCCACTTCTGCAGTGCTCTTCTCCTGCTTCGTTGACTCGGCAAAGAAGCAAGTAAGTACGTAGTCTTAAATTCAGGCTGAAGCTTCATTTTTCGCAATAATTTTAATCCGAAAATGTAAATAAAATATTAAAAATGGCTAAGCGACTCGCCCAATGTCAACAGCCTTCCCTTGTTGCATACGTTTTTTATAACATTTCAGAACAAAGAAACACACAACTAGCGGTACCATACGGGTCGGGCGCAGTTTCATGAAGACAAATGATGAGCAACAAGGGGATCAAAAGAGAAAACTCATATATTCATATATTTATATTGCAGACTGAGCTGAATGTGCACCTACTTATTTATTTTTCTTTTGCGTGATAATCAATTTACTTCTGTGGGGTTCCAGTTAACCATAGTCCTTCACACGCAAAAACACAGCAACACGCCCTGTTGAGGAATAAAAACAAAACAAAACAAAAAAAAATACCCGTGAAAATTATCACAGTGCAGAGATAAAAGCACAGAGCAGATCTTCTTCCGTTTTCAGCTCAACCTTATGATAAAACCTCAATATTCCTTCAGGCAGACCCAATTTTAAATGAACACCTTATTTGAAGCGAACTTCCGCCAAAGTCGCGATCTTTTTTCTCTATTTCAAAACACACCCGTATTTGTCGAACACCTTTATTACGTGGACGTGATCACCGCAATTGCGTCCTTTAGTGACTCAATTTTTTTTTTTTTTTGCAGAAACTGTAAGAGCTTTAACTACAGATGGTCTTTCCTAATTCACGAAAGCTGTATTGTGCTTAAATCGTATTCAGTTGAAAAAAATGGGAGCTTCAGATATCTCCTTCCAAAATTATCAAACTGCTTTCACGTCTACTCCTCCCATTTTAAGAAAGCAGTCATTTAACGATTATCGTCGCTTTAACGACTTTTCGTTTACCACCTGATATGAGATAAAATGTCATTTACCTTCATTTCTAGACATTTTCATAAACTGAATTTCAGTCATCTGAAATTGTAAACACATCCCGTCGTTTAATAAATAATGTTTGCACAAAACAAAAGGCAAGCAGTTTATGTATACCAATATAATGGTTCTACATTAAGTAATTAGATTCATCCTCTGAAGACTGTATAATTATCTTTCTCTTCTAAGTCTCCTTTTTAATATAAATATCTTTAATTAACATAAATATCTTTAATTGTAGCGCTAATTCCCTTCTCCCTCTGCAAAGGAAAAAATATGTAAAATACTTTGGTGTCCTTATCTATTCTAAATGATCTCGGTCTCGACACACTGCATTTTATTTCATCTAAGATTAGCAAGTCTTCAGGCATTTTATTAAGATTGAGAAATACAGTGTATTGCTTAACCTATATCGATCTTTTATTCAAGCTTACTTGTCCAATGAGGTTGCAGTCTGCGGCCAAGTTGCCCGATCGAATTTGGAAAACGTGTTGATTCTGCAAAAACGTGCTCTCCGCATGATATCTTTCAAATCCTTTAAATTTCACGCTGTACCTTTTGTCAACTTGTCAAACATACTTCCTCGTCATCTGATCTATTTTAAGACAATCTTTTCTTTTATGCATGATTTTGTCAACGATGTAGCACCGCCCAAATTTCAGAATTATTTATTTATTCTTCAGAAGAACACCACCAATGTACAAGGTCCTCAGCGGCTGGCAATCTCTATCACATTTGAAATTAAAACAAGGGTGCAAGGATCTGAAATAGTATTCCCACCTGTCTTCTTTCTCTACCTAAATATAAATTTAAATGGTATACAAAGACAGCTGCTGAACATTTTGATGCGAAAGTTTACTTATGTTGACGTCCATACTTTGGCTGACAAATTTAGAAAATTATACCATTTTTAGATTCATCTGTTTTCTTTTTGTTCACGTGTAATTTTATTGTTTGTAATACGTAAGACCTAATTGGCTCCTCTATAATTCATCGTACTGTTTTTTCAAAACGTTCCTGTATGCGTATGCTCTCTCAGTCATTTCCTCTTTGCAGTTAAACTTGTTATTGAAGAACGTTTGCTTCCCTCCCGCCTCGATTAGCTTCGCTATTTTGCGGGTAGAGATTGTTAGATAGGTATTTTAATTGCCAAAGTGAATAAATAAATTTTATTGTTGTTGTTCATATTGGTTTCCAAAGCGACGGAGTCGTCACCAGAATAAATTAAGAAGAATGAAAGGTTTTTATTTCAGACCATCTAGAATTATCAATGACAAACTGAAATTCAAATCATAGAAGAAAGCGCGAGGTGAATGGAGTGTAAAAGCATTGGAACAGTGTTTTTTTAATCCTATTCCACGCGTGTTTTCATGGCTTGCGATTTAATAAAAAGCAGAATAACGGAATCTAAAGCATACTGTAGGATCAACCTTAAAAAGATATTTAGTCACTCCTGCCAAAATGCGGTAAAGTGGTCCACATCTGTAACGTATGAGGTCATGTGATATATTTACTAATTTTATTAACGTCCTCCTCCTGTTCATCTGTTCTATTGATTCATTCAACTTAGCCATCACGTAAGAATACCATATAAATTGAAGGATTTCGACGGGTATTTCCAGTTGAGGTAGCCAAGCTTGGACAAAGTGATGTCTTCCTTCTACTAATCCAAGTGATATTTTAGGCTTTTAAAGTGCTGCTGCGGGTGAGAACTTTCTGTCCTAAACAAAAACAAAAGACTTGAAAATCGTCCATTAGTCACTTGAGGTATGTCATTTAAGTAGAACTAAACCACGAGATTCCGAGATATTACACTTAATGTAAATCATCTTATGATATCACCAATGACTGTTTCAAGACAGACTCATGTCTGATGGTCGCTTTATGTGTGTAGCAAATGGCCCAACTTATTTCACATAAAAATGACTAAAAGCTTTGGGGTCGAAATTAAAGATCCCCTGTGGTGTGTCTCATGTAATACAAATTTAGAAATCATGAATGACCGTATTTTGCATGCATTCCTTTTTTTCTTTTAAACATCATATTATTTATGTTATTTAGTCGTTTTAGCTCGTCACTAGTAATTTTCATCCCTCAATTTTACAGCAAGGCACTGCTACAATTTCACTCCACACTTAGTGACTATTTAAAGTTACAAGTGGTAAATTTCTTTCCTCCAAGAATAACTGGTTGTTCAGTCAAGGTAAGCCAGTGGAACTTAATGTTTAAAATTGTTGATAATGAAGATTAAGTTAAGTAAAATTCCGGGGTGATGCGTTTCGAGAAAATTTGTCAAGCTGAATTCATTTAATTTTGCCCCATTTTTTTCGTAGTTAACAGAAGGACGCTGAATTGTTTTATATAATGATTTAAACTCTTTGTCTTTGAACCTCATTATTTTTCACCATTTGATAATTCGCACAAAATTTGAATCATTATAAACTTCTTTTAAATTTATCGCCGGTGCGTTGGTTATAATTACCATTATTATATTTGTGAGCCAACGCCAGTTAAGGAGCATTTTTAGATCTTGATACAAATTTTAAATTCCCACCGCAGGTTCACAAACGGAACAAACCAAGCCACTGGTGGACAAAGGCGAGTAACTTACGTTCACATTTGTAGAGTGACAAGAAAGTTTAAAGAAAGCTATTCGTACAGCTAATGTTCAATTAGACGTAACACTCGTTTGCTAACTTATTTCTCTGTGGCTTTTCTTGAGTATAACTGGTCAGTCTAAAACAGCTCCACAGTCCAGAAAAATGGAAAAAGATAAACGGTAGTCTTTGTTCTCTTCTTGATTAACCAGCAAAACGTTCCAAATAGTTAAACAAACCTAGAATGTTGTTGCTATATTTGCTTTATGTAAACCGTTACGTTGTCATTCTTGTTTAGATTATTTGGCTTGCGGTTAACTGGCAATTCCAGTGGAACTCAATGGCTACCAATTCCAGCAAAGCTTCTCACAACATCACGAACCTCGAGCACCTAAGGTCGCTCCCACCCTCGTCTTGTATTCCGTGGCTTGTTGTGCACACCATCGAGTGCCTGGCCATTGTCGTCCTTAACATCATGGCCATTGTTGTATTTGTGAAGCAGCGCCAGCTACAGCGCCGAAGTACATACTTGATCATCCATCTGGCCATAGTTGATTTGCTAGTCGGGGCAGTATCAGGGCCGATGCAGATTCATACACGCATGGTTTGTTGTTTCAGGAAGAGTTGGGATATGACTTATTTCACAATAAGTTTAGCAATACGCCCTTTTTTCCTCTTTGCATCTCTTGTTAATCTCACTTTCATTTCGTTAGAACGTGCACACGCAACATATCGCCCTTTCAAGCATCGTTTAATTAAGAAATGGGTGTATGGAATAGTTATAGCTTTTATATATATATTAACAATATGCAAAGGTACAATAGAAAGGGTAGGCATTTGGCGGTTCAATAACAGTTGGGTCGAATTTTCTTATTTATTTCTTCTCGTTGTCATTTGCCTATGTTACATTTCCATTTATATCAAAGTCCATTTCGGTCGTCGACCTCAACATAATGGCGCAGCTAGTCTGAGAGAAAGAAACATTACTAGTACGTTGTTTCTTGTCACCTGTGCATCTTTATTAACTTTTCTACCGACGCTTGTTTACGAAGGTATGTTTTCACTACGTATCATGCCCATTCCAAAACTTTCCCCTTATTTTCACATTTCCGGCACTACACTAACATTATTCTTGGCCAACTCGCTAATAAATCCTATACTCTATGCAGTCCGAATGCCAGAACTTAGGGCAGGCATATCCAATATGGTTTTCTGCAAGACGCCACAAAAACGTTTAAATCCAGTCGAATATCCACTTCTTTAGTTCAGGCTGAAGCTTCATTTTTCGCAATAATTTTAATCCACAAATGTAAATAAAATATTAAAAATGGCTAAGCGACTCACCGACTGTGAACAGCCTTTTCTTGTTGCATATGTTTTGTGTTGAGTCTGGCTTGTAAAGATAAACCCCAAGTTACATATAACATTTCAGAACAAAGAAACACACAACTAGCGGTACTATGTACGGGTCGGGCGCAGTTTCATGAATACAAATGATGAACAACAAGGGGATCAAAAGAGGAAATTCTCAAACAGAACTTTACCAAACCCTGTTCATATATTTTTAAATTACAGATTACAGACTGAGCTGAATTTGAATTTATTCGAGCAGACCCAATTTAAATGAACACCTTATGTGGAGGCGAACCGGACCAACGTCGCGATATGTTTTCTTTATTTCAAAACATACCCGTATTTGGCGAACACCATTATTATGCGGAAGTGATCACCGCAATTGCGTCCTTTAGTGACTCAAAATTTCTTTTTTAGCAGAAACTTTAAGACGTTTAACTACAGGTGGTCTTTCCTAATTCACGAAAGCTGTATTTTTCTTAAATCGTATTCAGTTGAAAAAAATGGGAGCTTCAGATATTTCCTTCCAGAATTATCAAACTGCTTTCACGTCTACTCTTCCCATTTTAAACGAACGATAAGAGACCAGTCATTTAATGATTATCGCAGCTTTGAAGACTTTTCGTTACCACCTGATATAAGATAAAATATCGTTTACCTTCATTTCTAGACATTTTCATAAATTAAATTTCAGTCATCTGAAATAATAAACACATCCCGTTGTTTAATAAATAATGTTTGCACAAAACAAAAGGCAAACAGTTTATGTATACCAACATAATGGTTCTACGTTAAGAAATTAGATTCATCCTCTAAAGACTGTGTAATTATCTTCCTCCTTTAATTCTCCTTTTTAATTTCTTTAAGTTGCTAAGAATAAAAAAAATTGATGGAAATTTATTTCGACTTCTACCGACCGAGTTTGGGCAAAGATTTATAGAACGTGTTTGAAAATCATCTACTTCTTCTGAGCTGAAGTATATGCTTGATCATCTCAACACTAACTTTGATCTATTCAGATCGTACCAAAAACGTGTTAACTATGAAGTGAACATAAATATCCTTAACTATAGTGCCAATTACCTAGACTCTCTGGAAAAGAAAGAATACATAAAATGCGTAGGTGTCTTTATCGATTCAAAATGATCTCGGACTCACACATTTCATTTACTTCATCTAAGATTAGCAAGTCTTTAAGCATTTTATTAAGACTGAGAAATTTTGTCCCACAAACTGTGTTGCTTAACTTGCATCGATCTTTTATTTAAGCTCACTTGTCCAATGGGGTTGCAGTCTGAGGCCAAGTTGCTCAATCGAATTTTGAAAAGGTGTTGATTATGCAAAAACGTGCTCATTCTGTACCTTTTGTCAACTTGTCAAACATTTTTCCTCTTCATCAGACCTATTTCAAAACGATCTGTTCTTTTATGCATGATTTTGTCAACGATTTAGCACCATCTAACATTTCAGAATTATTTAGTTATTCTTCAGAAAAACACTACCATTATACAAGGTCCTCAGAGGCTGGCAATCTCTGTTTTAAATATTCGAGAACAAAACATAAGAAAAATTCTTTCTCAAGATTGGGTGCAAGGCTCTGGAATAGTATTCCCACCTGTCTTCTTTCTCGACCTAAATATAAATTTAAATGGTATACATAGACAGCTACTGAACATTTTGATGCGAGAGTATACTTATGTTGACGTCCATACCTTAACTGACAAATTTAGAAAAATAAACCATTTTTAGATTAATTTGTTTTCTTTTTGTTTTTTCGCGTGTAATTTTATTCTGTTTGTAATATGTAATAACTAATTGGCTCCTCTATAATTCATCGCACTGTTTTTTTCAGTGTTCCTGTATGTGTATGCTCTCCTAGTCATTTCCTCTTTGCAGTTAAACTGTTAAACTTTGTATTGAAGAACGTTTGTTTCCCTACCACCTCGAGTAGTTAACAAGAGGACGCTGAATTGTTTTGAAATAATTTAAACTTTTTGTCTTTGATAACCATTTGATAATTCGTACTAAAATTGGATTCTTTATAAAAGTTCTGTGGCAATTGTTCAGTATCACTCTTCAGTATCACTCAAGATTGATCAGACCTTTCGCCGCCCACTAGTATATGTTTCATTCATATTTAGACTATTTGGCTTGCGGTAAACCAATTACAGTGGAAGTCAATGGCTTCCAACTCTAGTTTAGCTTCTCACAATATCACGAGCCTCAAGCACCAGAGGTCGCCTCCAACCTCTTCCTGTATCCCGTGGTTTGCTGTGCTCAGCGTTGAACGTCTGGCCATAGTCATCCTCAACATCACCACCATTATTGTATTTGTGAAGCAGCGCCAGCTGCAGAGGAAGAGTACATACTTGATTATCCACCTTGCCATAGCTGATTTGTTAGTCGGAGCCATATCAGGGCCGATGCAGGTTCATGCAGTCATGGCTGATTGTTACGGGGAGATTCGGGATATAACGTTTTCAAGAATAAGTTTAGAAATACGTCCCTTTTTCCCCTTTGCATCCCTTGTCAATCTTGCGTTCATTTCGTTGGAAAGAGAACACGCAACATATCGCCCTTTTAAGCATCGTTTAATCAAGAAATGGTCGTATGGACTTGTTATAGCTTTCATATATTTATCAACAATATGCAAAGGTACAATAGAAGGAGTAACCGATCGGCCATTAAACTTAATTTGGGTTATAGTTCTTATTTCATTCTTCTGGTTCTCGTGTGCCTATGTTACATTTCCATTTTTATCAAAGTTCGTGGTAGTCGTCAACATCAACTTCATGGTGTAGCCGGCCTGAGGGAAAGAAAACTGACGAGTACATCGTTTCTTGTCACCTTTGCATCATTATTAACCTTTCTACCAGGTCTTATTTGGGAAAGTATGTTTTTCCTTCATTTCATTTCCGTTCCAAACTGGTCCACTTATCGTCAAATTGCTGGCATTGTACTAACATTATTCTTGGCCAACTCGCTAATAAATCCTATTCTTTATGCAGTGCGGATGCCAGAATTTAGGGCAGGCATATCAAAACTGCTATTCTGCAGGACGTCTCAAGACCATCGAAATCCGGTCGAACATCCACTTCGCAATCTTTAGTTCAGGCCGACGCTTCATTTTTTTTTGCAATATTTTTGAGCGGAAAATGCAAATACAATATTCAAAATGGTTCAGCGATTCAAAGAATCTGTACAGCTGTAATTTTCGTTATCCATATTAAAATATTCTTTGTCATTGCACATGTTTTTTGTTTAGCCTGACTTGTAATGGTAAACCACAAGAAAAAACTTATTTCAAAGAGACAAACAACGAGCGGGACCACAAGGATCGGGCGCATTACATTTATGTAAATGAAGAACAGCAAGTTGGCGGAATAAGCGGTATCCAGTTCTATAAAATAAAAACACCTAAATTCTATCTAAGACTAGAACATTACATTAACCGTAGACCCCAGTTAGAACGAATACCATATGATGAGCGTACTTAACCCAAAGTGGCACGTTTTAATTGAAACAATTAATCTGGCAAACTCCATAGTAACGCAGACTTAATCATTACAACTGAGGCTTTTGTTTAGCCGAAACTCCAAGAGGTTTAACAACAGTTTTTCTGTCGTTATTAATGGAAGCTGCACTTTTCTAAAATCATTTCCAGACCACGCTACCTTAGCAAATTTCCAGTATACGTCTTAAGAGAGCTAAATTCACCGCGGCGTCGATAAACGATGGTGAGCCGCAAAATGGCCAACTGTATTTGCGATGAAATTTTCCTTAGTTGCTACGCCATCACAGGCGCGCTTAAGAGGAATGAGGGGAGAAAAAAAAAATTTCATGAAGCAGCCATGGCAATAATAAGAATAAGGATGTAACAGAGCAAAACGTTAATATTTGTTAACTACAACCTGCATCAAACAGACATCCTGATGTTGATGTCTGCTTACTTGACAGGTTTTATCCAACAGGTTGAGAAGAAAGCACCGAAACTCTTAACATGAGTTGTGATATTCTTTTAGAGCAAGAAGCGATCATCTGTGAGATTGACTTGGCTATTTACATGCCCTGAGAAAATATTCTGACAAATTAGCATTAAATGACCGTGTTGATTCGGTTAAAAAAAATGAGAGCCTCAAATATCTCCTCCAAGAATGATCGAATTGCTCTAACGTCTACTCATCCGAATTTGAACGAATGTTAAGAAAGAGTCCCTTAACAGTCGGCTGAATGAATTTACGTTACCACCCGATACCAGATTAAACATTTTTTATATTCAGTTTTGGACTTTTTCATAAACGGAAATTCAGACAAGACACTTGGGGTAGTAAACATATCCCGCTGTTTAATGCATAAAGTTTGCGCTCAACAAAGAGCATATGTTTATGCATTATGTTCACTGACATAATAGTTCTATTTTAAGAATGTAACGTGAAAATATTAGAGATGGACTGCAGCTACAGCTATTTTACTTCAATCTCCTTCTTCTTCAAGTTTTTTCTTCTTCTTAATGCAGCATTCTTACGGAAGCAAAGGAAACAAAGGCAACTGACCCAAATAACTGAAACAGCCTGTCGCAAAGCACTAAAAGAAAGAAATAATTTTCAGTAAATTTCAAGGTTAATCTATCAAACACTGTTTACTGACGTACGTAATTATTATGATATAAGAAGCAAAGTGTACTCGAGAAACTTGCCGAAGAGGAAAAATATCGTGCAATAGTTACAGAAAAGCAAATACATGGATTTTTTCCAATTATATACCATGTCTTTACATGGTCTAAAATCTTCCACCGTTGAATCAATTTTTGTGCAAAAGACGAATCTTTTTTTCCTTTATTATGCTGCTGCTCGAGCACTGCGGGTAGGTTGGTCTAGAATATGAAGATCTGTGTCTTTTTAAAGTTAGTTTACTTCCAACAATAAGTTCTTACATCGGTTTGCCCAGCAGTTGTCTTTATTTCTTCATTTTTAAGGCGGAGGCACACGCGAAACGAATGCAAAGATATTGCAGGGGATGATGTAGTGATTCCCTTGAAGAGACACTTGGTGATACTTCTAAGTAATTAAGATTCGCTAAGATTGATATTTAGATGGTCTTGTACATGGCGTGCTTCATCAGTATTAAAGAGGTTATCCGTCGTTCAATCGGCCATCACTCCAGGCGAGATACGGGCAAGAGAATGAACTCCTCGTCTTTCACGTTTCCGGCACACCTCGCGCTTTCCTCGCAGTTTTCTATACCAGCTTAAAAAGCGCCTAACTCCCGTTTTAGGGCTGAAAAAGAAAGAAAACTGCACCAGACAGCAACTCCACAAATTGAGATATTAATAAGCAATCGATTTTACACTACATGCATGTCAAATGAGTACTTCCTTCTGGTATAATGTAAAATTACAATGATGTTTTTCACATTCAAAAAATTGCCTATGGTTTCAACGCAGTCTAAAAGATCGTATCGAACGGGTCAATACTATTTTAATCTGGCAAAGATCTCCTTCATGTGTCTACGTAAAACCACTTTATGTTGGTATTATGAAACTATCAATCGTCATCTTATAAATTATATAACTATAACCATTTCAAAATCTTTCACCTAGCCTGAAATTTTTCGAATACCCCTTTTAAATGTAATTACAAGGAATATTTTGTGATTTAGCACTAACTGTTACCTTAAGCTCAATAGAATTATGCAATTCTCATTTTCACATATTGCTAACACTAACAAATAACAGTCGCTTTCAATCTTTTTAAAAGTACATTGTTACTATTAAAACACCTTTTACTGCTGAATCGAGCTTATAAATAAATATATACATGTCTATATATCACGGTGCAACTAATGAAAGTCGGACGATACTGATAATCAGATCGGTAAAAAATCCTCCCAACTTTCCATTCTTTCTCAAATTTTTTTGCACCCTTAAATATCTTTTTATAGATTTTGAAGTGGGAAGTCGATTGGATTGATAGAGTTCTGAGCCCTACGGAAAATTATTACTAATATGCTTGTTTTAACCTCAGGCATTCGTACAGCATAGATTATAGGATTTATCAACGAGTTGGCCACTACAAATGTTATTACTACCATTAAATAATTAAATGATAACTGATTGGATAAGCTAACAACAAACTCGGGACTGGAAGACCAAGAACCCCAGTAAACAATCTCTGGCAGGAACGTTATTAACGATCCAAAAGTGACAAGAAATAAAGTACCCGTCAGTTTTTGTTCCCTCACACCGGCTGCACAATGCTGGCGAGGATGATTGCAACGGACTTTGAGACAGATAGAAGTATAACACACGACGACAACAAAAAGTACGGTAAAATAAAATGCAAAAACGATTATTGCGTAATAGGCGAAGAAAAAAGTAAGGGGCACTATTCCTGATGATATCGAGTTCATGACGGTGGGCACCAACCAAATGACCGTTATAATCACTTCATAAACCCATTTCTTTATGAAACGATGCTTGAAAGGGCGAAATGTAGCGTGTACTCGTTCTAATGAAATGATAGCAAGGTTTAGAAAGGAAACTTGATAAACTTGAAAACCTAAAACAGTTTCTAGCATACGTAACCAAGTGATAAAAGATCTATGGTACTCCCACAGATCACAAATGCTTCCACACCATTCAATCATCAGGGGCCCGTGCACCAACCCGACCAATAGATCGACCATGGTCTGGTGGATGATCAAGTATTTACTCCGGCGCTGTGGCTTATGTGGAATCTGGTGACTAGTAATCTAGACCGCAATCTTATTAACCTGCGGTGTGCGTGCGGCACATGCGCAGAGACAAAAAACGTGCTCGACTGCACGAGAGAACCGCCATGTTGTCAATTAATTCAGTCTTGTGGTTTACACGCTGCATAACAAATGCAATGATGATTATGGCATTGAGGATGACAATTGTCAGACATTCAGTGCCTAATAAAGCTAACCACGGAATACATTGTAATGGAGGAGGCGGTGGATAGTGGATTGTGTCATTATAGGTACTATTGTTGGTACTGATAGACATCGAGTTACACTGGAACCTGTGGGAGCCAACCAAATGACCTGAACAGGAAAGGAACGTCTATAATGTAAAAGTATGGACCAAAGTTCTTGATATCATGCTAGTTACGTCATATGTGTCGGTACCCGAGTTAAACTGAACTTTCGTAATCTGCCTGGTTAACTGCAGGGGTTTTGGGTGCTCGATTAAAAGAGAGTGCGCTCGTTTTCTTGGTTCTGACTCCCAACGCCCCTAAGCGCAACAAAATAAGCGGCTGCGCGAGCAAATAGTTTGGTGCACTTTTCCATCCAAAGGACTACTATTCAGTGTAATTTTTAAAAGAAAAGGCGATCTCACAAACAAAATGATTAGGAAGCGTCTGTTCGAAATGAAGATTAATTAAGAGTATTTGCGCGCTGAAATTGATTTTCCAGAAAAAACGAACATACGAGAACTGAAAAAAAACATCACAACATCACATCGCAGATATCCTCAATTAAGAAAAACAACTGATGCCAACTACAACTGTCTGTAGTGGAAAGAAAGTTCTTTGTTCTGTGTATAGGATCGAAATACATGCACTTGCCACACAAACCTTAGCGAGGTGCAGGCCTCAGTGCAAACGACGCAAATTCGTGTCAAGTGATGACATTACCTAAAAAGGAGATAAAATATTCGTGCTACTTACGTTTAAAAGATGATGTAAATTAAGAATGCCATGAAATTGTGTGGTTAAATAGAAATCTTAATATTGAGACATATTTTTCTCCTCTGATAGATTTGAGATCATTTCGAGGGTAACCGAAATGCACAGTTTTGTTTATATTTCAAAACTTAACAGGGTATGGTTCAATTAATAATTGGTCTCTTTGACCAATAAAAGTCTTCTAAATGATGAGGTTTTCAGCTTTAATAAGTCAGCTAATTTGACATCTGTTAGTTACATGCCCACTGCAGGATACCCTGGAAGCAAAAATACAAAAAAAAAAAAAAAAAAAAGAAAAACGACCGCTGTTGTCATAAGTGTCTTCACTATTCATCGATGTCCGCTAAGAATAATTGTGTAGTCGTACGGGTGACATCAAAGGAGTTAAAAGTTTCCACCACATTATCTTTGCAAACAAAACAGAACAAAGTAATACCTTTCGGGTTATAATCGTTTCCTCCTCTTTTAAACATCATTGCCATCCTCAACTTTTCTGGTTATAAAACAGGCACAGGAGTAAAAACATGAAATAATTGACCAATACTAAATAACTTTCTTTTCATTTTCAGCGGTAGTAAAAGGTGGCTAAGGACCGTTCTAAATGCAGCATCTGGCTCAAAAAATGTAATTTGTGTTTTTCTCCCTTTTTTCCCTTTAACTTGTGACAAAATTTAAGGAGCCGAAGGAAACAAGGACAACCAATCCAAATAATTATCAATCTGTCGTAAAGCGCTTTAAGAAAAAAATCCCTTTTTTAGTAGATTTCAAGCTAAATCTATTCAAACACTATTGATTAAAAAAAATGAACTCGACGCAAGCTGTGAAACTTCTTCAAGAGTTAAAATCCGAACAATAGATACAAAAAAGCAAATGCTTAGAATTGTTTCAATCATGTGCCAGGCCCTGACACCGCGTAAAACTTTTTCACCGTTGAATAGATTCTTTTTTAAAAGGAGAATCTTTATTTATTGAATCGTTATTCAAGCACTGTAGGTGGGAAGAACTAAGGGATGACGATCCGTTCAGAGATTGGTTTCCTTAGAAAGGTGTCGTTATTTTGCTTTTTTTTTTTTTATCCTAATTTACTCTGTTATTCAAAGTATTTCACTATAAAAAATTGCGATAAAACATTTCTTAGAATCATTTCAAGATTAAAAAAAATTGCTAAAAAGCGACGACGTTTCGACGTTGGCTGAACGTCATTATCAAGTCAAAATAAGTTAGTGATTTTTGGTCTATAAATACTAAAAAACAGCAATAGCTGATTAAAAAATTGTAACCTGAGAAAATATCAAACAAAGAGTTTTTTTTAATCTTGAAATGATTTTAAGAAATGTTTTATCGCAATTTTTCAAAATAGTGACCTTATTCAAAATCGCTTCGTAATTGATTTATGAAAATTCAAATTCATGCTGGTAAAAGAATCGTCATCCATCATATCACCTGTCGATACAAACACAGGCAACTTCAGTATTCCGTTAAGAACATCAGCTATTACTCTTTCTTTTATACTTATTTTTTTTTTCCGAAGGGCGGTGCAGGCAGAAAGAAGATGCATAAAAGATAGATCTTTTTTTCTAACGAGGTGTACATGGGCGTCGGGAAGTAAGCCGCCATCACTACTATTAAAGGAGCGTGGGCGGAGTTAGCCCATCATCATTCCTATCATCTGGGGTTTTGAGGCTTCTAATTCCGAGCTTTCCTACAGCTTTTCCCACGAGTCATTTTTTCATGTTATAATGGTAAAAACGACATTTGTGGCTGCCAACTCACTGATAAATCCTATAATCCACGCCATACGGATGCCTGAAGTAAAGACAGTCATAACAAAAATAATTTTCCGCAGTGCTTCAAACCCTTTAAATACAATCGATATCCCACTTCAAAATCTTTAAATATCTTTAAACTTCTTTTTAAACTCGATTATTAGAGGTAGAGAAAAATTCGGCAATCGGTAGACATTTCTTAGAAGCTCATGGTAACAACAACCTTTTGAGAGAAAGCCAATTCACGGTTTTAAGAAAGTGCCAGAGCAAATTTGATTGCTTAGTATTTGAAATGCTCTTCATCAAGAAACTTAAGCCCAATTTAAATATTCAGACGGACTCCATACGTACGAAACTCTTTGTTTGATATTTTCTCACGTTACAATTTTTTAATCAGCTATTGTTGTTCTTTAGTATTTATAGACCAAAAATCACTAACTTATTTTGACTTGATAATGACGTTCAGCCAACGTCGAAACGTCGTCGCTTTTTAGCAATTTTTTTTAATCTTGAAATGATTCTAAGAAATGTTTTATCGCAATTTTTTATAGTGAAATACTTTGAATAACAGAGTAAATTAGGATAAATGCCAAATTGTCTGCTAAATGAGAAATCCTAAAATTGAGACAACTCCATCTTCATTGGCATCGACGTGGAGAGACAGCGAAACTAACATACTATTTATCTTTTGATGCGCGCAAAAGTATGATGTATTAAGTAATTGAGCTCTTTGACAAATAAAAGGTTTTTCGGTCGTTGTATTTTCTTGCTTTTATTTCTCAGCTGTTTGCCATCTTATAATGAAGCACAATATTTGTCTTTTCTTTTTGTGATAAAACGTACAAAAGGGGCATGCTCAGTCCGAACAGTGAATTACACATCGAAAACAAGATACCCTGACAGCTAGTGTACACCGAAAAAGACGAACGGGCATTGCTGCTAAGCGTCATTTCATTGTTAACCGTTTTCCGATAGAACAAATGTGGATTTATACGAGTGGCATTCGAATTCCATTACCTCAGCAAACAAAACTTAATCTAAGTAACTGCTTTCAGATTCCAATTGTTATTGCTATCCCTTCTTTTAAGCATTTATAACAGTCTTAACCTATTCTGGTCATAAAACAGTCGTCGGAATAATACTTAAAAACTTAAGATTGTCAGATGTCAAGCTTTATCTTTTCTTAATACTACAGAATAAAACGTGTAATTAAGAAGATTTCGGCAAAGTGCACTCCCTAAGAAAGTCACAAAGCTTTCCGACAAGAGGTAATTTCCTGCCAAAGCTTTCTACCTTTTCTGTTTATTGAGGTTTTTATTTGAATTAGATTTGCAGTGTTTAAACTCTGTATGTATTGTCGGTCTTAACATCCTCACCCCATTATGTGGCTCCATATAATCCGAGGAGATCAGCGTATTTCGATCCTCAGTAAGAAAATCAATACATTTTTTTCCTTCAGACAGGCAATTGCCGTTCAGATAACTCGTATTTCGAAACCGCCACGACAGCGGGCATCAACGATTTGAGGATTCCATTTTCCCAGTTGAAGTACAGTACAGTACATCTGAAGTAAAAGGCTGCTTTTGCAGTGCTCTTCTCCTGCTCCGTTGACTCGGCAAAGAAGCTAGTAAGTACGAACAGTCGAAAATCCACTTCGCAGTCTTAAGTTCAGGCTGAAGCTTCATTTTTCGCAATAATTTTAATCAGAAAATGTAAATAAAATGCTAAAAATGGCTAAGCGACTCGCCGAATGTCAACAGCCTTTTCTTGTTGCTTATGTTTCGTGTTGAGTCTGGCTTGTAACGATAAACCCCAAGTTACATATAACATTTCAGAACAAAGAAACACACAACTAGCAGTACCAAACGGGTCGGGCGCAGTTTCATGAACACAAATGATGAGCAACAAGGGGATAAGAAGAGAAAATTCATATATTCATATGTTTAAATTACAGACTGAGCTGAATGTGCACCCACTTATTTATTTTTCTTTTGCGTGATAATTAATTTACTTCTGTCGGGTTCCAGTAAACCATAGTCCTTCACACGCAAGAACACAGCAATACACCCTGTTGAGGAATAAAAAAAAACAAAAAAATTACCCGTGAAAATTATCATAGCGCAGAGATAAAAGCACAGAGCAGACCTTCTTCCGTTTTCAGCTCAACCTTATGAAAAAACCTGAATATTTCTTCGAGCAGACCCAATTTTAAATAGACACCTTATCTATATATATAGGCACTATCACGGCTGCTGAATGTGGACAGTGGTACAGATTTATGCAAACGTACATTCCAAGATATTTAAATAATGAAGCAATTGAAGGAAAATTACAAAACATTACATCACAGTACACTGTAATAGAACAATTTTGAAATTTCTTTTTCCCTAGTTGATTGTTGACTACACACATGTTTGTCAGTTCACGTTAATTATTGATAATTTTGAATAAACGATTGTATGAAGGTGCAATTGATTGTGCGTCTCTATGCAAATTGTGTTATTGCGTGTCTCTAATACGCAATTGATTGTCATACCAAGCAATTGATTTTCTATTAGTGTTAATGATCAACCATTGCGCGAGATTGAAAGTATATTTGTTATGTTTGATTGTCGAAAGGTGCAATTGTTCATCCGTTAATGCTGTTAAATGTTAATACATATGCAAATAGCGTTATTGAAAGTTCGTTCGCGTTCATGATGTTCATGGAACTGCAAATGAATGTCTATTTGCCGTATAGTTACAACTGTTGACGTAAATGAATGTGCATTTTGCGTAAATGAACAGCAAAAGGTGTAAATATCTTTAATTATCGCGCCAATTCCCTTGTCTCTCTAGAATGGAAAGAAAATATAAAATACCTTGGTGACCTTATCGATTCAAAATGATCTCGGACTCACACATTTCATTTACTTCATCTAAGATTAGCAAGTCTTTAAGCATTTTATCAAGCTTGAGAAATTTTGTCCCACAAACTGTGTTGCTTAACTTGCATCGATCTTTTATTCAAGCTTAGTTGTCCAACTGGGTTGCAGTCTGAGGCCAAGTTGCTCAATCGAGTTTGGAAAAGGTGTTGATTATGCAAAAACGGGCTCATACTGTACCTTTTGTCAACTTGTTAAACATTCTTCCTCTTCATCTGACCTATTTTAAAACAATCTGTTCTTTTATGAAATCAGACTTATTTAGTTATTCTTCAGAAAAACACCACCATTATACAAGGTCCTCAGCGGCTGGCAATCTCTGTCTTAGATATAAAAAAAAATCTTTCTTAAGACTGGGTGCAAGGATCTGGAATACTATTCCCATCTGTCTTCGTTCTCTACCTAAATATGAATTTAAATGGCACATATTGACAGCTACTGAACATTTTGACGCGAGAGGATACTTATGTTGACGTCCATACTGTAACTGATAAATTTATAAAATTATAATATTTTTCGATTCATTTTTTTTTTTTTTTTTTGGTATGTTTTTGTATTGTATGTTTTTTTCGTATGTTTTTGTTTTCTCGCGTGTAATTTTATTCTAGTTGTAACATACAATACCTTATTGGCTCCTCTATGATTTATCATATTGTGTTTTTTTCATCGTTCATGTATGTGCATGCCCTCTCAGTCATTTCCTTTTTGCAGTTAAACTTGTTATTGAAGAATTTTTGTTTCCCTCCCGCCTCGATTAGCTTCGTTATTTTTCGGGTAGAGATTGTTAGATAGGTATTTTAATTGCCAAAGTAAATGAATAAATTTTATTGCTGTTGTTCATATTGGTTTCCAAAGCGGTGGAGTTGTCACCACAATGAATTAAGAAGAATAAAAGGTTTTTATTCCAGACCATCTAGAATAATGACAAACTGAAATTCAAATCATAGAAGAAAGCGCGAGATAAATGGAGTGTAAAAGCATTGGAACTTTTTTTTTTTTAATCCTATTCTACGCGTGTTTTCATGGCTTGCGCTTTAATAAAAAGCACAATAACGGAATCTAAAGCATACCGTAGAATCAACTTTAAAAAGATATTCAGTCACTCCCGCCAAAATACGGTAAAGTGGTCTGAAATAAAGTCTACATCTGTAAAGTATGAGGTCATGTGATATATTTATTAATTTTATTAACTTCCTCTTCCTGTCCATGCAACTGTCCTACTAATACATTCAACTTAGCCATCACGTAGGAATACTATATAAATTGGAGGATTTCGACGGGTGTTTTCAGTTAAAGTAGCCAAGCATGACCGAAGTCATCTCTTTGTTTTACTAATCCAAGTGACATTTTAGGCTTTTAAAACGCTGCCGTGGATGAGAACTTTCTGTCCTAAACAAAAACAAAAGACTTGGAAATCGTCCATTAATCCCTTGAGGTATGTCATTTAAGAATAACTAAACCACAAGATTCCGAGATGTTACACCTCATGTAAATCATGTTATGATATCACCAATGACCATTTCAAGAGAGACTCGTGTCTGATGGTTGCTTTATGCATGTAGCAAATGGCCCAACTTATTTTACATAAAAATGACTAAAAGCTTTGGGATCGAAATTAAAGATTCTTTGTGGTATGCCTCATGAAACACAAATTTACAAATCCTGAATGATCGTATTTTGCATGCATTCCTTTTTTCTTTTTAAACAAAATATTATTTATGTTACTTAGTCGCGTTAGCTCGTCACTAGCAATTTTCATCCCGCAATTTTAGTGAGAGACCCAGCTACTATTTCAGTCCACACTCAGTGAATATTTTAAGTTACAAGTGGTAAATGTCTTTCCTCCAAGAATAACTAGTTGTTCATTCAAAGTAAGCCGATGAAACTTAATGTCTGAAATTGTTGATAATGAAGATTAAGTTGAGTGAAATTCCGGGGTGATGCGTCTCGAGGAAATTTGTCAAGCAGTATTTATTTAATTTGGCCCCATTTTTTTTATTAGTTAATAAGACGACGCTGAATTGTTTTAAAAATTTATCTAAACTCTTTGTCCTTGAATATCATTTTTTTCACCATTCGATAATCAGTACAAAATTTGATTCCTTATAAAAGTTCTGTGGCAATTGTCCAGTATCACTCATCAGTTAAGATCGATCAGACCTTTCGCCGCTTACTAATATGACATAAAATCCATAGTCTTTCAAATAGAAAGATCATCATCAATGGTAGTCCTTGTCCTGGGATATTGTTACTTTTTCGCTTTCTGTAGACTGTTACGTTTTCATACATACTTAGATTATTTGGCTTGCAGTAAACCAATCTCAGTGGAAGTCAATGGCTACCAACTCTAGTGCAGCTTCTCACAATATCACGAGCCATAAGCACCAGTGGTCGCTTCCAACCTCTTCCTGTATCCCGTGGTTTGCTGTGGTCAGCGTTGAATTTCTGGCCACAGTTATCCTCAACTTCATCACCATTACTGTATTTGTGAAGCAGCGCCAGCTACAGAGGAAAAGTACATACTTGATCATCCATTTGGCCATAGTTGATTTGTTGGCCGGAGCCGTATCAGGACCGATGCTGATACATTCACTCGTTTGTTCGTGTTACGGGAAGAGTTGGGATATAACGTTTTTAAGAATAAGTTTAGCAATACGTAATTTTTTCCCCTTCACATATCTTGTTAATCTCGCTTTCATCTCGTTTGAACGAGTACACGCCACATATCGCCCTTTTAAGCACCGTTTAATCAAGAAATGGGTTTATGGACTAGTCATAGCTTTTATATATTTATCAGCAATATGCAAAAGTACAATAGAAGCATTAATCAATTGGCCGTTTAGCTTTATTTGGGTTAGTAGTTCTTATTTCGTTCTTCTGGTTCTCATGTGCATATGTTACATTTCAATTTATATCAAAGTTCGTTGTGGTCGTCAACATCAACTTAATGGTGCAGCCGGTCTGAGGGAGAGAAAACTGACGAGAACATTGTTCCTTGTCACCATAGCATCATTATTAACTTTTCTACCAATTGTTATTGTGGACATTATAATTTTCCTTCATATCTTGTCTTTTTCAAACTGGTCCACTCCTCTTACAATTATTGGCACTATAATGACATTATTCTTTGCCAACTCGCTAATAAATCCTATTCTCTATGCAGTGCGGACGCCAGAATTTAGGGCAGGTATATCAAAGATGGTATTTTGCAGGACACCTCAAGACCATCGAAATCCGGTCGAATATCCACTTAGCGATCTTTAGTTCAGGCCGACACTCAATTTTTTTGCAATAGTTTTGATCAGAAAATGTAAATACAATATTCAAAATGGTTTAGCGATTCAAAGAATCTGTACAGCTGTAATTTTCATTACCCATATTAAAATATTCGTTGTCGTTGTACATGTTTTGTGTTTAGCCTGACTTGTAATGGTAAACCACAAGTTAAAATATATTTCAGAACGAAGAGACAAACGACGAGCGGGACCACAAGGATCGGGCGCTTATTATTAATGTAAATGATGAACAACAAGATGGTGGAAAAAGCCGTATCCAGCCCTATAAACAACAGAATGCAACATTACGTCATCTGGAGACCCCAGTTAAAACGGAGACTATATGATGAGCGAACTTAACTCAAAGTGGCAATTTTTTCTTGACACAATTAATCTAAAACACATCCGTATTTGGAAAACTCTATAATAACGCAGACTTAATCATCACAACTGAGGCTTCTGTTTAGCCGAAACTCTAAGAGGTTTAACAACAGACTTTCTGTCGTTATTTACGAGAGCTGTACGGTTCTAAAATCATTTCCAGATCACGCTAACTTAGCAAATTTTCAGTATACGGCTTAAGAGAGCTAAATTCACCGCGGCGTTGATAAAAGATGGTGAGCCACAAAGAGACCAACCTATTTGCGTTGAAATTTTCCTTAGTTGATGCGCCATCACAGGCGCGCTTAAGAGGAATGAGGGGAGGAAAAATATGTATTTCATGAAGCAGCCATGGAAATAATAATTTTAAGGATGTAACAGCAAACCGTTATACTTTGTTAACGACAACCCGCATCAAACAGAAATCCTGTATTTATGTCAATGTCCTCTTACTTGACGGGTTTTATCCAACAAGTTGAGAAGAAAGTACCGAAACTCTTTACATGAGTTGTGATATTCTTTTAAAATTCGCTTTTCCGATCATGGAAAGCAAGGAGCGATCATCTGTGGGATTAACTTGGCTATTTACATATCCAAAAAAATTAATGAAATTCAAAACATAGAAGGAAGCGCGAGGTAATTGGAAAGTAAGCATTGCAAAAGTTTCTTTCATCTGATTCTGTTTTCTGTTAATGTTTCCATGGCTTGTGATTTCATTAAAGGTAGAATCACAAAATTTAAAGCGTAACTGTAGGATTGACCTTTAAACTAACTCATTCCCCCTAGGCAAAAGGACGATTTGAAGCTATTTTAAGATATTTTCTTGAAGGAAACTGGGCTACAATATGTTCTGTAGCTGTAAGGTAAGAAGTCGTTTGATGTATTGATATAATTCATTACTGTCCTCTTTCTGGCCATCTGTTCTATTGATTCATTTAACTCAGCCATCACGCATTTCGTAGGAAAACTGAATTGAAGGATCTCGATATGTGATTTTACAAGAGTTTTCCGAAGAAATCGCCGTTAAACGGTTGCTATATAACAACAGGATAAACAGAAAAGGTGGAAAAGAAGGTTGTACATAAGGTACCGCCCTTTTTCATAAATCATTGTCGAGCGTCGTGCTCCTCAAACAGAAGATTTCAATTAAAAATTCAGTGCAGAGGATCAAAAGTCGACGCTGTTTACAAGTACAATCACCATGGAAGAACTGAACACAAATAAACGAGATATAGTTAACTCAATAAAGCTAACAGTCACAGAAACTTAACAGCTGCTTAACGCCGTGTTCATGATGGAAAATTAAAGAAACGGGTGAATTCGGCGGTGCATGTGGAAACTTAAAATAAGGCTGAAAATTTGGTACTCTTTCTTCTTTTTAGACAATACATTTATCTATTATACTTCCCTGTCGTTAGACGCAATTTTTCATTATCAATTTCATAGCGAGTCACCGAACACGAGATATTAAGTTAGAATTGGTAGTTTTCTTTCTTCTTAAAACATGTTCTTCTTTCAACATAAACCGACATTGAAATGTTTTGTTGATGAAAAATATAATAATTTAAATGGCGAGGTGTTGTGTTTCAAAGAAACTGGTCCAGCTGAATTTATTTTAAAATCTATGAATGGCTAATAACATAACGTTCACCTGTTTTGACAAAGACTAAAAACTCATCAACTTAAAATGAATTTCTGTTTCATCATTCAGTAATTCTGGATAACATCTCCCTTATGGTTGCCCATTGGAGCATCCGCCCTATCTTCGAATTGTGTGTTCTGTTTCTTTTATTTGGTTTTTTCTTCTTTTGTTAAGATCTTGAGAAAAATTCCATACTTACTAGTAGGCAAAGGCGAGTCATTTACGTGACCTAAAACCAGTCATTTAACGATTATCGCAGCTTTGACGATTTTTTGTTTACCACCTGATATAAGATAAAATGTCATTTACCTTCATTTCTAGACATTTTCATAAACTGAATTTCAGTCATCTGGGATGGTAAACACATCCCGTTGTTTAATAAATAATGTTTGCACAAAACAAAAGGCAAGCAGTTTATGTATACCAATATAATGGTTCTACATTAAGAAATTAGATTCATCCTCTGAAGACTGCATAATTATCTGTCTCTTTTAATTATCCTTTTTAATTTCTTTAAGTTGATGAGAAAAAAAAGGATGGAAATATATTTCGACTTTTGCCGACCGAGTTTGGGCAAAAAGTTAGAATATGTCAGAAAATAATCTAGTTCTTCTGAGCTGAAGTATATGCATGATCATCTCAACTCTGACTTTGTTATATTCAGATCGTATCAAAAACGTGTTAACTATGAACATAAATGTCTTTAACTGTAGCGCTAATTCCCTTCTCCCTCTGGAAAGGAAAAAAATATGAAAATACTTTGGTGTCCTTATCTATTCTAAATGATCTCGGACTTGACACATTGCATTTTATTTCATCTAAGATTAGCAAGTCTTCAGGCATTTTATCAAGATTGAGAAATACAGTGTATTGCTTAACTTATATCGATCTTTTATTCAAGTTTACTTGTCCAATGGGGTTGCAGTCTGCGGCCAAGTTGCCCGATCGAATTTGGAAAACGTGTTGATTCTGCAAAAACGTTCTCTCCGCATAATATCTTTCAAACCCTTTAAATTTCACCCTGTACCTTTTGTCAACTTGTCAAACATACTTCCGCGTCATCTGATCTATTTTCTATCTGTTCTTTTATGCATGATTTTGTCAACGATCTAGCACCACCCAAAATTTCAGAATTATTTAGTTATTCTTCAGAAGAACACCACCAATGTACAAGATCCTCAGCGGCAGACAATCTCTATCACATTTGAAAACAAAACAAGGGTGCAAGGATCTGGAATAGAATTACCACCTGTCTTCTTTCTCTACCTAAATGTAAATTTAAATGGTATACAAAGACAGCTGCTGAACATTTTGATGCGAAAGTATACTTATGTTGACGTCCATACTTTGGCTGACAAATTTAGAAAATTATACCATTTTTAGATTCATTTGTTTTCTTTTTGTTTTTTCACGTGTACTTTTATTCTGGTTGTAATACGTAATAACTAATTGGCTCCTCTATAATTCATCGTACTGTTTTTTCAAAACGTTCCTGTAGGCGTATGCTCTCTCAGTCATTTCCTCTTTGCAGTTAAACTTGTTATTGAAGAACGTTTGCTTCCCTCCCGCCTCGATTAGCTTCGCTATTTTTCGGTTAGGGATTGCTAGGAATTTAAATTGCCAAAGTAAATAAATAAATTTTATTGTCGTTGTTCATATTGGCTTCCAAAGCGGCGGAGTCGTCACCAGAATGAATTAAGAATAATGAAAGGTTTTTATTCCAGACCATCTAGAACAATGACAAACTGAAATTCAAATCATAGAAGAAAGCGCGAGGTAAATAGAGTGTAAGCGCATTGGAACAGTGTTTTTTTTTTTAATCCTATTCCACGCGTGTTTTTATGGCTTGCGATTTAATAAAAATCAGAATAACGGAACTTAAAGCACACTTTAGGATCAACTTTAAAAAGATATTCAGTCACTCCTGCCAAAATGCGGGAAAGTGGTCTGAAATAAAGTCTTTAAGAGGTTTAACTACAGATGGTCTTTCCTAATTCACGAAAGCTGCATTTTTCTTAAATCGTATTCAGTTGAAAAAAATGGGAGCTTCAGATATTTCCTTCCAAAATTATTAAACTGCTTTCACGTCTACTCTTCCCATTTTAAACGAACAATAAGAGACCAGTCGTTTAATGATTATCGCAGCTTTGAAGACTTTTCGTTTACCACCTGATATAAGAAAAAATATCATTTACCGTCAGTTCTAGACATTTTCCAAAACTGAATTTCAGTCATATGAGATAATAAACACATCCCGTTGTGTAATTAATAATATTTGCACGAAACAAAAGGCAAGCAGTTTATGTATACCAACATAATGGTTCTACATTAAGAAATTAGATTCATCCTCTGAAGAGAGAAACTGTGTAATTATCTTGCTTTTTAATTTCTTTATGTTGCTAAGAATAAAAAAATTGATGGAATTTTATTTCGACTTCTACCGACCGAGTTTGGGCAAAGATTAATAGAATAAGTTAGAAAATCATCCAGTTCTTCTGAGCTGAAGTATATGCTTGATCATCTCAACACTAACTTTGATCTATTCAGATCGTATCAAAAACGTGTTAACTAGGAAGTGAACAAAATATCCTTAACTATAGTGCCAATTACCTAGACTCTCTGGAAAAGAAAGAATACATAAAATGCGTAGGTGTCTTTATCGATTCAACATGATCTCCGACTTACACATTTCATTTATTTCATAGAAGATTAGCAAGTCTTTAAGCATTTTATCAAGATTGAGAAATTTTGTCCCACAAACTGTATTGCTTAACTTACATCGATCTTTTATTTAAGCTCACTTGTCCAACGGGGTTGCAGTCTGAGGCCAAGTTGCTCAATCGAATTTTGAAAAGATGTTGATTATGCAAAAACGTGCTCATTCTGTACCTTTTGTCAACTTGTCAAACATTTTTCCTCTTCATCAGACCTATTTTAAAACAACCTGTTCTTTTATGCATGATTTTGTCAACGATTTAGCACCACTTGACATTTCAGAATTATTTAGTTATTCTTCAGAAAAACACCACCATTATACAAGGTCCTCAGCGGCTGGCAATCTCTGTCTTAAATATTCGAGAACTAAACATAAGAAAAATTATTTCTCAAGACTGGATGCAAGGATCTGGAATAGTATTCCCATCTGTCTTCTTTATCGACCTAGATATAAATTTAAATGGTATACCTAGACAGCTACTGAACATTTTGATGCAAAAGTATACTTATGTTGACGTGACTTTAACTGACAAATTAAGAAAATTATACCATTTTTAGATTCATTTGTTTTCCATTTTGTTTTTCCGCGTGAAATTTTACTCTGGTTGTAATATGTAATAACTAATTGGGTCCTCTAGAATTCATCGTACTGTTTTTTCAACATTCCTGTATGTGTATGCTCTCCTAGTTATTTCCTCTTTACAGTTAAACTTGGTATTGAAGATCGTTTGTTTCCCTCCCACCTCGATTAGCCTCGCTATTTTTCGGGTAGGGATTGTTAGATAGGAATTAAAATTGCCAAAGTAAATAAATAAATTTTATTGTTGTTGTTCATTTCGCTTTCCAAAACGGCGGAGTCATCACCAATCTAGCCCATGTAGTTTAAAAACAAACCGAAATTCAGATCTTAGAAGAAAGTGCGAGGTAAATGGAGTCTAAAAGGATCGGAACCGTGTTTTTTTTTAGTTCTATTCCATGCGTGTTTTCATGGCTTGCGATTTAACAAAAAAAGCTGAATAATGTAATCTATAGGCTCAACTTTAAAAAGATGTTCAGTCACTCCTACCAAAATGCCGGAAAGTGGTCAAAAATAGAGTCTACACCTGTAAAGTATGAGGTCATGCGATACATTTACTAATTTTTATTCATGTCCTCTTCCTGTTTACCTGTGCTATTGATTCATTTAACTTAGCCATTACGTAGGAATACTATATAAATTGAGTGATTTCGACGGGTTTTTTCAGTTGAGGTAGCTAAGCTTGACCGAGGTCTTCTCTTCCTTTTACTAATTTAGAGGCTTTTAGAGTGCCGCCGTGGTTGATAACTTTCTGTCCTACCCAGAAACAAAAAGACTTGGAAATCGTCCATTGCTCACCTGAGGCATGTCATTTAAGTACAACTAAACCACAAGATTCCGAGATATTATACCTCATGTAAATCGCGTTAAGATATCACCAATGATCGTTTCAGGAGAGACTTATGTCTGATGGTCGCTTTATGCATGTAGCAAATGGCCCAATTTATTTCACATAAATATAACTAAAAGCTTTGGGGCCTAAATTAAAGATTTCTTGTGGTATGCCTCTTATAGTACAAATTAAAAAAATCATGAAGGACCGTGTTTTGCATGCATTCCTTTTTTTTTTTTTAAACAACATATTTTTGTTTATTTTTAGTCGTGTTGGCTCGTCACTAGTAATTTTCATCTCTCAATTTTACAGCGAGGCACTGCTGCAATTTCACTCCACACTCAGCAACTATTTAAAGTTAGCAGCGGTAATTTTCTTTCCTCCAATAATAACTAGCTGTTCATTGAAGGTAAGCCGATAGAACTTTATGTTTAAAATTGTAGACAATGAAGATCAAGTTAAGCAAAATTCCAGAGTGATGTGTTCCGAGGAGATTTGACAAGCTGAATTTATTTAATTTTGCCCCATTTTTCGAGTAGTTAACAAGAGGACGCTGAATTGGTTTGAAATAATTTAAACTCTTTGTCTTTGAATATCATTATTTTTCACCATTTGATAATTCGTACAAAAAATGTGATTCTTTATAAAAGTTCTGTGGCAATTGTTCAGTATCACTCATCAGTTAAGATCGATCAGACCTTCGCCGCCTACTAGTATGACATACATCCATAGTCCATCAAATAGAAAGATCATCATCAACAGTAGTCCTTGTCCTGGAATATTATTACTTTTTTCGCTTTCTGTAGACTGTTATGCTTCATTCATATTTAGATTATTTGGCTTGCGGTAAACCAATTACAGTGGAAGTCAATGGCTTCCAACTCTAGTTTAGCTTCTCACAATATCACGAGCCCCAAGCACCAGAGGTCACCTCCAACCTCTTCTTGTATCCCGTGGTGTGCTGTGCTCAGCATTGAATGTCTGGCCATAGTCATCCTCAACATCACCACCATTACTGTATTTGTGAAGCAGCGCCAGCTACAGAGGAAGAGTACATACTTGATTATCCACCTTGCCATAGCTGATTTGTTAGTCGGGGCCATATCAGGGCCGATGCAGGTTCATGCATTCAAGGCTTTCTGTTACGAGGAGGTTTGGGATATAACGTTTTCAAGAATAAGTTTAGCAATACGTCCCTTTTTCCTCTTTGCATCCCTTGTCAATCTTGCGTTCATTTCGTTGGAAAGAGTACACGCAACATATCGTCCTTTTAAACATCGTTTAATCAAGAAATGGTTGTATAGACTAGTTATAGCTTTTATATATTTATCAACAATATGCAAAGGTACAATAGAAATAGTAACCGATTGGCCATTAAACTCAATTTGGGTTTTTAGTTCTTATTTCATTCTTCTGGTTCTTATGTGCCTATGTTACATTTCAATTTATATCAAAGTTCGTTGTAGTCGTCAACATCAACTTCATGGTGCAGCCGGCCTGAGGGAAAGAAAACTGACGAGCACAATGTTTCTTGTCACCTTTGCATCATTATTAACTTTTCTACCAATTACTATTTGGGAAAGTATGATTTTCCTTCATAACATTTCAATCCCAAACTGGTCCACTTATCTGAAAATTGCTGGCACTACACGAACATTATTCTTGGCCAACTCGCTAATAAATCCTATTCTCTATGCAGTGCGGATGCCAGAATTTAGGGTTGGTATATTAAAGCTGGTATTCTGCAGGACGCCCCAAGACCATCGAAATCCGGTCGAATATCCACTTCGCAATCTTTAGTTCAGGCCGACGCTTCATATTTTTTGCAATATTTTTGACCGGAAAATGTAAATACAATATTCAAAATAGTTTAGCGATTCAAAGAATCTGTACAGCTGTAATTTTCATTATTCATATTAAAATATTCTTTGTCGTTACACATGTTTTGTGTTTAGCCTGACTTGTAAACCTGACTGGTAAACCACAAGTTAAAATATATTTCAGACCAAAGAAACAAACAACGAGCAGGACTACAAGGATCGGGCGCATTATTATTAATATAAATGATAAACAGCAAATTGGCGGAAAAAGCAGTATCCAGCCCTGTAAACGAAAACAAAAAACCAAATTTTTTCTAAGACTGGAGCATTACGTCAACTGGAGACCCCATTTAAAACGGAGACCATATGATGAGCTAACTTAACCCAAAGTGGCAATTTTTTCATGACACAATTAATCTAAAACATACCCGTATTTGGCAAACTCTAAGATAACGCAGACTTAATCATCACAAATGAGTCCTTTAGTGACTAAAAACTTTTGTTTGACCGAAACTCCAAGAGGGACTCCAACAGATTTTCTGTCGTTATTTACGAAAGCTGCACTGTTCTAAAATCATTTCCAGATCACGCTCACTTAGAAAATTTTCAGTGAACGGTTTAAGAGAGCGAAATCACCGCGGCGTTGATAAAAGATGTTCAGCCACAAAGTGACCAACCTATTTGCTTTGAAATTTTTTTAAAACGCCATCACAGGCGCACTTAAGAGAAATGAGGGGAGAAAAAAGATATCTTTCATTAAGTAGCCACGGCAACATGAAGTTTAAGCATGGAACGGAGCAAAACGTTAATCTTTGTTAACGAAAACCCGCATCAAACAGAAATTCTGTATTGATGTTAAAGTCCGCTTACTTGACGGGTTTTATCCCACAAGTTGAGAAGAAAGCACAGAAACTCTTTACATGAGTTGTGATATTCTTTTAATATTCGCTTTTCCGATCATGGAAAACAAGGAGCGATCATCTGTGGGATTAACTTGGCTATTTACATACCTAGAGAGAAAATATTCTTACAAAATAGCATTAAATGTCTGTGTTGTTTCGGTTTAATAAAATGAGAGCCCCAGATATCTCCTTCCAGAATTGTGGAATTGCTCTCACTTCTACTCATCCCAATTTGAACGAATGTTTGCGCACAACAAAGGGCAAGCGTTATATGTTAACGCACAGAATGGTTCTATTTTGCAAAATAGGATTCGTTCTCTGAAGTCTTTATATTAACTTTTATATTTATAACTTTTCTCTTTTAATTCTCGTTTTTTTACAATTTATACAACTTGTGTATCATGATAGCTGCATGTTTCATTTTCATTTCGACTCAGTTTTGAATTCATCTCTGCCGATCAAGTTTGAACGAAGATTTCGTCCCCCTTTAATGACGCCATGGCTAATGGAGAGTGTCTAAGTGCTGTTAAATGAAAGTGCTTTGTCCTTTGTTATATGTCAGAAAATCGTTCAGTTCCTCTAAGATAAAATATTTACTTAATCATCTTGGTTTCCAGAAAGACAGAGTCGCAAGCGGAATAACAGCAAGAATAGTTAAAGATATGAGACATCTAGGGTGAAAAAATTAAATGAAATTCAAAACATAGAAGGAAGCGCGAGGTAATTGGAAAGTAAGCATTGCAAAAGTTTCTTTCATCTGATTCTGTTGTTGTTTCCATGGCTTGTAATTTCATTAAAGGTAGAATCACCAAATTTAAAGTGTAACTGTAGGATCGACCTTTAAACTAACTCATTCCCCCCAGGCAAAAGGACGATTTAAAGCTATTTTAAGATGTTTTCGTGAAGGAAACTGCGCTACAATATGTTCTGCAGCTGTAAGGTATGAAGTCATTTGATGTATTGATATAGTGCATTACTGTCCTCTTTCTGGCCATCTATTCTATTGATTCATTCAACTTAGCCATCACGCATTTCGTAGGAATACTGAATTGAAGGATCTCGAAATGTGATTTTAGTTAAAAGAGGTTTCCGAAGAAATCGCCGCTTACGTTTTTATATAACAAAAAAATAAACAGAGAAGATGGAAAAGAAGGTTCTACCTAAGGTACCGCCCTTTTTCGTAAATTATCGTCGAGCGCCATGCTCCTCGAACAAAAGATTTTAATTACGAATTCAGTGCGGAGAATTCAAAGTCGATGTTGTATACAAGTACAATCACCATGGAAGAACTGAACACAAAAAACGAGACATAGTTAACTCAATATAGCTAACAGTCGCAGTAACTCAATAGCTGCTTAACGCCGTATTCATGATGGAAAATTAAAGAAACGAGTTAATTCGACGGAGCATGTCGCAACTTAAAATAAGGCTGAGAATTTTGTATTTTTTTTTCTCTTTAAACAATGTAGTTTTCTGTTACTTAGTAATATTAGCAACACATGATGGAATGTGGATCTAATAATATTAGCAACACATGGTGGAATGTGGATCTAATAATATTAGCAACACCTGGTGGAATGTGGATCTAATATGGATCTAATATGGATAGTAATATTAGCAACACATGATGGAATGTGGATCTAATAATATTAGCAACACATGGTGGAATGTGGATCTAATAATATTAGCAACACCTGGTGGAATGTGGATCTAATGTGGATCTTTGTGAGGCGTGAGTGGTCCAGTGGTCTGAGCGCTGGACTCTGGGTCGGACGGCCCGGGTTCGAGTCCTGGCCGGGGCACTACGTTGTGGCCCTAAGCAAGCCGCTTCACTCACCTTGCTTCGTCTTCTCGGATAAGACGTTAAGCCGGAGGTCCCGTCTCCTGCAGGGTTTGGGGTAGGAGACGTTAATTTCCCACGCACGAGATTACTGTGTGATGGATGTCCTCCCCTGGGTTGGGTTGGGTGGATTTAAGAGGGGTAGTGCCCCGTATGGGACTCCATGTCCCGCTGCACTAACCCATTTGGCGTCCGTCTATCCGTAGACGTACCCAATAAAGTTGTTATATAAAAAAAAAATAATATTAGTAACACCTGGTGGAATGTGGATCTAATAATATTAGCAACACCTGGTGGAATGTGGATCTAATAATATTAGCAACACCTGGTGGAATGTGGATCTAATAATATTAGCAACACATGGTGGAATGTGGATCTAATACTTCCCTTTCGTCAGTTGCAATTTTTCGTTATCAGTTTCATAGCGAGTCACCGAACACGAGAACTTAAGTTAGAATAGGTCGTTTTCTTTCCTCTTAAAACTTGTTCTTCTTTCAATATCAACCGATAAAAATTAATGTTGAAAAGTTTTGTTGATGAAGAATAAGATAACTTAAATTGCGAGGTGTTGTGTCTCAAAGAAATTGGTCAGGCTGAATTTATTTTAAAATCTATTAATAGCTAATAACATATTGTTCAACTGTTTTGATAAAGACTGAAAACTCATCATAAAATGCATTTCTGTTTCATCATTCAATAATGCTGGATAACATCACACGAATGGTTGCCCATTGGAACATTCGCCCTATCTTCAAATTGTGCCTTCTGTTTCTTTTACTTGTTCTTTTTTTTTCTTTTGTTAAGATCTTGAAAAAAATTCCAAAGTTACCAGTAGGCAAAAGTGAATCAATTACGTGCACTGTAATACAAATGAAAGAACATTAAAAGAAATCTGATTTCCCAGTAGAAAACATAGATAGCTTCATTTGGCGTCTACTCCGTTAGCAGCCCTTTAGTTGAGGCAATTGTTCAGTATTACTTGTCAGATAAGGACAAGCAAATGTTCGCCGCTTGCTATTAGTTTATGCATCTTAGTCCTCACTCCTGAGCGTAAAACTGTCTGGTTAAGCAACCCGAGAATTGTCTTACTTCATTTGTATTATTCGTGTTTAGATCAATAGGATTTAAATAAACCAATTCCAATGGAACTCAACCAGGAATACCAATATTCCAGCAGTGCTTCTGATGATATCGCGTCCTTGCAGCACCAGCGGTCGCTTCCAACCTCCAACCTCCTCTGTATTCCGTAACTTTTTGCGCTAAGCACTGAATCTCTGGCCATAGTTATTTTTAATATCATTGTATTTGTATCTAATATCGTTTGTATTTAATATCGTTGCATTTTCATTGTATTTGTGAAAAAGCGCCAGCTCCAGCGCCGAAGTACATACTTGATCATTCATCTGGCCTCAGTTGATATATTAGTCGGGGCTGTATCAGGGCCGATGCAGATTCTTTTCTTCATTGCATGGTGTTTCGGGAAGAGTTGGGATACACCAGAATAAGTTTAGCAATACGTCCTTTTTTCCCCTTTGCATCTCTTGTTAAGATCGCGTTCATTTTCTTTGGAACACGCACACGCAACATATCGTCCTTTTAAGCATCGTTTAATCAAGAAATGAGTTTATAGACTAGTTATAGATTTTATTCATATATGAAAAATAATATGTAGAGGTACAATACAAGAAATAACCTATTGGCCATTAAATCTTATTTGGGTTTATTCCTCGTCTCTTTCTTAGTGTTTTCATTTGTGTATATTATATTTCCATTTACATCAAAGTTCATCGTGATCGTCTTTTTCGACATCATGATGCAGCTGGTCGAGGGAGAGAAAACTGACGATGACATTGTGTCTTGTTACCTGTGCATCATTATTAACCTTTCTACCGCTAGCTATTTACAAAGGTATGGTTTACACTCATATCTTTGCCGTACCAAAATTTCCTTACATCTTCAAATTTCTTGTACCAAGCAACAACATTAACCATCTCGCAATCTTTTGTTAAGGCCGAAGCTTCATTTTTCGCAATTATTCTAATCCGAGAATGTGAATATTGTATTCAAAATGTGAATCACAGAGTGTGAACAGCTATTTTTATTTTGATCATTACTATTAAAATATTCTTTTCATTTCACATGTTTTGTGTTGAGTCTGACTTGTAATGATAAAACCTACGTTATAATACTCTTTAGAACAAAAGACACAAACAACGAGAGGCTTTGTGAAAATAAGTGTCTCCGAATTGATGCAGAAGCCTTTATGATAATTATCTAACTTATGTCTGCGGTATAAGCTAACACCTACGTTTCAATACTTCTTCATAGATTTTATGGGAAGCCTAACACTCACCCGACTTTGTTGGGTATTTTTGTCTTGGAACTTTTTCAACTTTTTGCATTGTTTGAGAAACATTGACGTGTTCTCAACCAATGAGCATGCTGAAATTTTTGCAAAGGTATTATTAGAGGGGTAACCGAAATGAACATCTTAGTTTGATCGTCAAAACTTAACTGAGTATAATGCACAAAATTATAACTCTCTTTGACAAATAAGAATCTACTGGCCGATGAGGTTTTTCGCTTTTATAACCCAAACGACTTGTCATCTGATGATTTTTTCTTGTTCTTCCTTATTCTTCATGTCGAAGCATAAATTTGCAGTCAAAATCGTAAATAACATATATCAACATCAGCCAAAATACCTTGACAGCAAAAATACAACAAAAGAAACGAACGAGCGCTGTTGCCATAGATTACTTCACTATTCATTCTTATTAGCTAAAAAAATAATTGTGGAATCATAATGGTGACCCCATAAGAGTTTTACGTTTTCACGATATTAATTTTTCAAATAACCTGAACTAAGTAATACCCTTCAGTTTACAGCTGCTTTCCCTTATTTTAAACGATAGTACAGTCGTAAAAATATAACATAAAAATAGTGATGGACTACGGCTACTTCAAGCTCATTCTTAGTGGTAGAACAAGGTGACCAAACCTTCTGTTCCTAATGCAGCATTTTTACGGAGGCAAAAGAAACAAAGACAACTGACCAAAATAACTGAAACAGCCCGTCGCAAAGCACTAAAAGAAAGAAATAAGTTTCAGTAAATTTCAAGGTTAATTTATCAAAGACTTTTTACTGACATACATAATAATAATGATACAAGAAGCAAAGTGCACTCGAGGAACTTGCCGAAGAGAAAAAGCATCGTGCAATAGTTAGAGAAAAGCAAATACATGGACTTTTTTTAAATTATATGCCATGTCTCGACATGGTCTAAAATCTTCCACTGTTGAAACAATTTTTGTGCAAAAGACGAATCTTTTTTTTCCTTTATTATGCAGCTGCTCGAGCACCGTGGGTAGGTTGGTCTAGAACATAAAGATCCACGTCTTTTCGATATCAGTTTACTTCCAACCTGAGTTCATACATCGGTTTCCATAGCGGTTTCTTTATTTCTGCATTTGTAAGGCGGACGCACACGCGAGACGAATGCAAAGATATTTCAAGGGATGATGTAGTGATTCTCTTAAAGAGGCACTCGGTGAGACTCCAGAGTAATTAGGATTCGCTGAGGATGATGGTTAGTTGGTCTTGTAACATGGCGTGCTTGATCAGGATCAAAGGGGTTATCCGTCGTTTAATCGGCCATCACTCCAGTCGAGACATGGGAAAGAGAATGAGCTCTTCGTTTTTCAAGTCTCCGGCACGCCTCGCGCTTCTCTACACCTGCCTAAAAAGCGCCTGCCGCCCGTTTTTGCAGTGAAAAAGAAAGAAAACTGAATCAAACAGCAACTCCACAGATTGAGGTTTTAATAAGTAATTGATTTTGCATTACATGCATGTCAAATGAATACTTCCTTCTAGAATAATGTAAAATTAGAATGATGTTTTTCGCATTCCAAAAATTGCTTGTGGTTTAAACGCAGTCTAAAAGATCGTATCGAGCGGGTCAATATTATTTTAATCTGGCAAAGATCTCCTTCATGTGTCTATGTTAAACCACTTTATGTTGGTATCATGAAACTATCAATCGTCATCTAATAAATGATATAAATATAACCATTTCAAAATGTTTCACCTTGTCTGAAATTTTCCGAATGCTCCTTTTAAATATAATTACAGGGAATATTTTGTGATTTAGCACCAACTGTTGCCTCAAGCTCAATAGAGTTATACGTTTCTCATTTTCACACAATGCTAACACTAACAAATGACAGTCGCTTTCAATCTCCTTAAAAGTACATTGATACCATTAAAATACCTTTTACTGCTGAAACGAGTTTATAAATATATGTGTACCTGTATAAATAATTCGGTGAAATGATTGAAAGTCAGACGGTACTCTCAGCAAAATCAAATCGGTAAAAATCCTCCCGACTTTCCATTCTTTCTCAAATTTTTTTGCACCCTTAAATAGATGTTTAAAGATTTTGAAGTGGGAAATCGATTGGATTTATAGGATTCCGAGCCCTACGGAAAATGATTACTAACATGCTTGTTTTTACCTCAGGCATTCGTATAGCATAGATTATAGGATTTATCAACGAGTTGGCCGCTACAAATGTTTTCGTTACCATAAAATAATTAAATAATGGCTGATTAAGTAAGCTGAAAACAAGCTCGGGACTGGAAGCGCAAGAACCCCAGTAAACAATTTCTGGCAGGAACGTAATTAACGATCCACAAGTGACAAGAAATAAAGTACCCGTCAGTTTCCTCTCTCTCACAATGGCAGCACCATGGTGTCGAGGAAGACGATTGTTACGGACTTTGACACAGATAGAAGTATAACATACAACGACGACCAAAAGAAGGGTAAAATAAAATGCAAGAACGATTATTGCATAATAGGTGAAGAAAAAAATATAGGGCACTATTCCTGTTGACAGTGAGTTCATGACGGCAGGCACCAACCAAGTGACTGTTATAATCACTCCATAAACCCATTTCTTGATGAAACGATGCTTGAAAGGACGAAATGTAGCGTGTACACGTTCTAATGATATGAAAGCGAGGTTAAGAAGGGAAACTTGATAAACTTGTAAACCTAAAACATTTTCCAGAATAAATGACCAAGTGATAAAAGTTCTATGGTGTTCCCACATATCACAGATGTTTCCGCACCATTCAATCATCAGAGGCCCGTACACCAAACCGACCAAGAGATCTACTATGGCCTGGTGGATGATCAAGTATTTACTATGGCGCTGAAGCTGGCGCTGCTTCACAAATACAATGATGATGATGACATTGAGGATGACAATGGTCAGACATTCAGTACCCAACACAGCTAACCATGGAATACATTGTAATGAAGAAAACGGCCTCCAATAACTGCGGATTGTGTCATAATAGGTACTATTGTTGGGACTGAAAGACATCGAGTATCACTGCAACCAACGACAACCAATCGAGCCACCTGAACAGGAAAGGAAAACGTCTATGATATAAAAGTATCCACCAAAGTTCTTGGCACCATGCTAGTTACGTTTTATGTGTCGGTTCGCGAGTAATAAACTTTCGTACTATGCTAAGTTAACTGCAGCGTTTTTTGGGTGCTCGATAAAAAGAGAGTGCGCTTGTTTTCTGACTCTCAACGCTTTTAAGCGCAACAGAACATGCAGCTGCGCGAGCAAATGGTTTAGCGCTTATTTTTTCATCTAAAGGACTATTTTTCCGGATAATTTTGAAAATAAAAGCCTACTTAACAAACAAAATTATGAGGAAGCTTTTCTTCGAAAAGGAGATTAATTAAAAGTATTTGAAAAATGAAATTGAGTTTTCAGAATAACAAAGATACGAGAACTTAAAAGACATCACAACATCGAATTGCAGATATCCTCGATTGAGAAAAACGACTGATGCCAACTACAACTGTCTGTAGTAGAAAGAAAGTTCTTTGTTTTGTAAAAAAGATCGAAATACATGCACCTGCTACTAAAAAACCTGGCGAGGTACAGGGCGAGGAACAATCCTCAGTCCAAACGACGCAAATTCACGTCAAGTGACGACATCATCTCAAGAAAAGATAGAATGCTTGTACTACTTACGTTTAAACGATAAAGTAAATTAAGAAAGCCATGAAGTTGTGCAGTTAAATAGAAATTTCAAAATTGACACATATCTGTCTCCTCTGATAGATTTGGGATCATTTCGAGTGGTAACAGAAATGCACAGTTTTGTTTGTATTTCAAAACTTAACAGAATATGGTGCAATAAATAATTGGTCTCTTTGACCAATAAAAGTCTTCTAAATGATGAGGCTTTTAGCTTTTAATAAGTCACCTGATTTGACATCTGATGATGAATTTTCAGTCCAAAGTTAGTAACATACCAACAGCAAGATCCCGTGACGACAAAAATACAAAAAAAAGAAAAACGACTGCTGTTGCCGTAAGTGTGTTCTCCCTTTTTTTTCCTTTAATTTGTGACAAAATTTAAGGAAGCGAAGGAAACAAGGGGCGACCAATCTAAATAGTTAACAATCTGTCGTAAAGCACTTTGAGAAAAAAATACCTTTTTAAGTAAATTTCAAGGTTAATCTACTCAAACACTATTTACTGAAATACGAAAATATTACATGATGATATAAGAAGCAAAGTGCACTACAAGTAAGTTTCAAAATTTGCCGAAAAGAGAAAATTTCATGCAGAAAGTAAATACCCATAATCTTTTCAATCATGTACCATGTCCTGACATGGTTTAAAACCTTTCACCGTTGAATCAATTTTTGTTTAAAAGACAAATCTTTTTTTTCTTTCATTGTGCAGCAGCTCGAAAATCCGCGGACAGGAAGATCTTAAGATGAAGATCCGTGCCTCTTTCAATAACATTTTACCTCCAACAGTGAGTTCATAGATCGGTTTGCTTAACAGGTGGCCTAATTTAACCGTTTTAATGGCGGAGGCATAAGTGAGAAGAGCGCGATAGAAGTGCGAGAGGTGATGTAGTGTTTTTCATAAGGTATCTTAATAATATCCTATAAAAGAAATAAAGGTCTATCAACTTCTGAAATTTTATTTTGGTATCGTTTTTTATTTCAGGAGATATAAAGCAAAAAGTAATTTGAGTTTAGAAAGGAAGGCGCGAGGTGATGATACTTCATGTCAACTTCTTCTCGTCCCGAATTAACGATTTCAAACCACTGTTGATTTTCAAAGCACACTGCACAGTTTTTTTACGGTTCCGAAATCGCTCATTTGATAATTCTTTCCGAAAGCTAGAGAGACTGGAAGCCCAAGAACCCCATAAAATGATCTCTGGAAGGAACATAATCAAAGATCCGGAAATGACAGGAAATAAAGTACCCGTCAGTTTTCTTTCTTTCACATCGGCTTCACCATGGTTTCGAGGATGACGATTGCAACGGACTCTAAGACAGATAGAGGTACAACAAAAATGCAAAAACGATTAATTCATAATACATTTAGTCATCAGAAGCCCGTACGCCAACCCAACCAAGAGATTGACCACGGTCTGGTGGATGATCAGTTGTGTAGACTTCTACTACGCTTTAATTGCTGCTACTTCAAAACTACGTTGATCGTGATTTTCTCTTTTCTTGTCTGTGTTATCTGCCTCAATAACAACACAACAATTGCTAATCTTTTCATGGAATTTTCTTTTTTCTTTTTTAACCACTTTTTTCCACTATATAATTAAAACAAGTCGGATGGCATTGACGGCAAAATCAATTTGATTCAAAATTCTCCCAACTTTTTGTTCTTTGCGAACATTTTAAACACTCTTTAAATAGATGTTTCAATATTTTGAAGTGGGATATCGATTGGGTAAACAGGGTTTAAAGTCCTAAGGAAAATTATTTGCAATATGCCTGCTCTTAGTTCAGGCATCCGTATAGCGTAGCTTATTAGATTTATTAGTGAGTCGGCAGCCACAAATATTATTCTTGCCATGTCAAAATGAAATGATGACTGATTGCAAAAGTTATAGAGAAGCTTGGAGTCAGAAGCCAAAACACCCCAGAATACCATCATCGATAGGAATGTTATTAACGACCCAAGGGTAGCAACAAATGAGTTTTGAAAACAAAACAGTTTTCTTGCCCTCAGGCCGGCTGCGCCATGGTGTTGAGGATGACGACTACACCGGACTTTGAGATAAATAGAAATATAACGTACAACGACAACAAAAAGAAGAATAAAAAAAATGCGAAAGAAATCAGTCCAAAAATGTCGTAAGAGTGAGTTAATATGAACGTGCTCATGACGCTAAGCAACAACCAAATGATTATTATCATCACTCCATAAACCCATTTCTTGATGAAACGATGCTCGAAAGGACGAAATGTAGCGTGTACTCGTTCTAATGAAATAACAGCGAGGTTAAGAAGGGAAACTTGATAGACTTGTAGCCCTAGGACTAATTCTAGTATAAATAACAAGGTAATATTATTTCTATTGTACTCCCACGGATCACAGTTGAAGCTTCCGCTCCATTCAATCATCAGAGGCCCGTACACCAACCCGACCAAGAGATCTACAATGGCCTGGTGGATGATCAAGTATTTACTCTGGCTCTGTAGCTGGTGCTGCTTAACAAATACAATAATGGTGAGGAGATTGAGGATGACAACGGTCAGGTACTCAGTGCTAAACACCGCAAACAATAGGATACATTGTGATGGAGAAAGCGGCTTCCTGTACATTTGGATCGCGTCATTATAGGCACTATTCTTGAGACTTGAAGCCATTGAGTTTCAATCGACCCAGCCACCACCAACTGAGTGACCTGAAGAGAAGAGAAAAAGGATATGATGTGGAAAATATAATAGCAAAGTTCTGGGTACCAAGAAATTACGTTTCGTGTGTCAGTTAAAGAGTTTGAACGCTGGCAAGAGACGATGCCGTGAGAACCAACATGGTTCCTTTGAATGTTTTATTGCGGGCTAAGCTTCTCAAATCTTCGCCACTCATTTTTTGGTTCTGATTCTTAATGTTTCTAAGGGCTAGCGAAACCACCAGTTGCGCAGGCGACCATTATGGTGTTTTTTTTCTTTTTTCTTTCTTTCTTTATCAAAAGGATAAGGGCTTCCAAGGATAACCACAAGAAAAGACAATTAACCAAATAAAATACTGAATCTGCTTCTGTTCGAAATGACGAGTGATGAAAAGTACTAGCGAAAGGAAATTGATATGCCAAAATAAATTCGAATTTTTTCTTCCCAGAGAGTTTCATGAATCAGTCTTGAGTAGATTTTAAATTTTCAACTAGAAAGTCAGCTTTATCAACATCACTGTTTATCTTGCTTCTTTTCGTTATGGATCTGACGAACTAAAGAACCTCACCATCCAACGTACTCTAATAACATCAACAAGGATACGAGAGGCCAAAAAACTAACACAATAGTCGCATCGTGGATATCCTCGAGTAAGGTAAACGACTGATGTGAACAACAATTGTTGGTCAGGGAAGGAAACTTCTTACTTTTGAAGGAAAAAGGATTGAGGTACGTGCACCTGTCACACAAACCATAGCGACGTACAGGGCGTGGATCAGTCCTAGGTCCAAACGACGCAAATCCACTTTAAGTGGTGTCATTTTCTAAAACGATGAAATGAATTAAGAAAGCCACGAAGATGTCTGGTCAAATATAAATTTCAAAATTAGGACATCTCTGTCTCCTTCGACAGATTTGACATCAATTTGAGGGGTAACCGGATGAACATTTTTGTTTACCTTTCAACACTTAACAGAGCATGATATAACAAACCATCAATCTCTTTGAACAATAAAAGTCCTCTGATCGATGAGGTTCTTCGCTTTTATAACTCAGCCCATTTGTCACCTGATGATGTTATATAAATATTTTTTTTTTCGTTCTTTTTTTTTCCAATGTCGAAGCGTGGGTCACATAACAGGTTTGAACAAGAAACCGACTTATCGGTATAATACTGTACTATACTGCTACCTCGCTACCTCCTCTATCAGAGAGGAGGTCAGTCAGTTTACAACCGCCGTCAATTCCTTTCACCCGGCTCTGAAATATACCTGGGAAATTTCCAACACTTTTTTTGGCTCTTTTGGCCATCAAAATTTCAATTGAAGGCAACGGTCTATACACTAGTGTTTACTACAAATGTATAGACTCACATAGTTCCTTGTTGTATTCATCTTCGCATTCATCACACGTCAAGAATTCCATACCTTTTCACAGTTTATCATACTTCGTCGCTTATATAGTGAAGACTCTGGTTTTTTAGGGGCAATGTGCCAGTTTTTCGATAACGTTGCTATCCTGTTTCTGTCGTTTCATTCACTCTCACATTTCACCCTTAAAACAGAACCAAAAAAAACACTATGCGTGTATTTCAATTCCTAAAACAGTTGAATATGTGCGCGCTTGTAAATCTATTCTTTTGCGTGACAATCAATTCACCCTTAGGAGGGTTTTAGTCAATCTTAGTAAATTGCACGCATGAACCCGTGAATGCCCTCTGTTAGCAAGTAAAAAAAACTGTGAAATATCATCATAGTGCAAAGATAAACTGCACCTGGCATATCCACTTCCGTTTTAATCCTCAATTTGTGTTAAGACTGGAACAGTATATCAAGCAGACCCCAATCAAACGGACACCCAATGTTAAACGAACATATTAAGCCAAAGTCGCCATTTTTTCTTGACACACTTAATATGGAACATAGTCGTAACTGGCAATTCCCAGACAGATCAACAAAACTGAGTCCTTTAGTGATTCAAACCTTTTGTTTAACATAATCTTGAAGGGGTTTTATATGAGAATTTTTTCGTCTTTTATAAAAGCTGTACTGTTCGTGGGGCCGTACGTGTTCAGTTCGTGTTCGTGTTCAGAGCCAAATGCACCACGATGTCTATTTAGGATGTCGAGTTACAAAATGGTATAAGGGAATAGCGCCCACGCTATCTCCAGCCATATCTGCGTTTTTCGAGAACAGACGTAGATTTCCACCCTCGTTGTAGCCAGTGTTACAGGCGGTTGTTGGAGTGTGTCAATGGGGTTGACGTTTAGCCGTAAAACGGCAAAAAACCCGGCAAAAAAACATTTAGCCGCTGGGCGTAGAAATTGACAACTTTTAACTGTTAGTCATAACAAAAAAAACGTTAGTTGTAAAAATCTTTCCTTTCCACAATGTGTCATTTTCTGTCATCTTGGGTTAACCGTAGTCGTAAATTGGTCATAATTTTAACCATTGTTTGTTGAGAATGCTTTGTCCATAAAGCTTAAGGATCAGCGTTAAGAAAAACTCATTCCCTCCAGACAAAATGGCAATATGGCGATATGGCGATTTCTATTTCAGGAAATTTATTGGAGGAAAGGGCGCTAAATGTTGTCTACCGCTGTAAAGTATGAAGTCATTTGATGTATGAACATATTTCATTTACTTCCTCTTCCTGTCTACCTGTCCTACTGATTCATTCAACTTAGCCATCACGTAGGAATACTATATAAATTGAAGGATTTCGACGGGTGATTTCAGCTGAGGTAGCTAAGCTTGGCCGGAGTCTTCTCTTCCTTTACCTTTGAGTGTTGCCGCTGATGATAACTTTCTATCCTTAAGATTTCTTGTGGTATGCCTCTTGTAATACAATTTGAGAAATCATGAATGACCGTATTTTGCATGCATTTCTTTTTTCTTTTTAAACATATTATTTATGTTATTTAGTCGAGTCGGCTCGTTACTAGGAATTTTCATCTCTCAATGTTATAGCAAGGCACTGCTACAGTTTCACTCCACGCTCAGTGATTATTTAAAGTTACAAGTGGTAGTTTTCTTTTTTCCAAGAATAACTAGTTGTTCAGTCAAGGTAAGCCGACGGAACTTAATGTTTAAAATTGTTGATAATGAAGATTAAGTTAAGTAAAATTCCGGGGTGATGCGTTTCGAGGAAATTTGTTGAGCTAAATTTATTTAATTTTCCCCATTTTTTTGATTAGGTAACAAGAGGACGCTGAATTGTTTTGAAAATGATTTAAACTCTTTGTCTTTGAAAAATATTATTTTCCACCAGTTGATAATTCGTACAAAACTTGATTCTTTGTAAAAGTTCTGCGGCAATTGTTAAGTATCACTCATCAGTTAAGATCGATAAAACTTTTCGCCGCTTACTAGTATGACATACATCCATAGTCCATCAAGTAGAAAGACCATCAACAATAGTCCTTGTCCTGGAATATCGTTACTATTTTTTGCTTTCTGTACACTGTTATGTTTTCATTCATATTTAGATTATTTGGTCTGCGGTAAACCAATCTTAGTGGAAGTCGATGGCTTCCAACTCTTGTGTAGCTTCTCACAATATCACGAGCCTCAAGCTCCAGAGGTCGCTTTCAACCTCTTCCTGTATTCCGTGGTTTGCTGTGCTCAGCATTGAATGTCTGGCCATAATCATCCTCAACATCACCACCATTATTGTATTTGTGAAGCAGCGCCAGCTACAGAGGAAGAGTACATACTTGATTATCCACCTTGCCATAGCTGATTTGTTAGTCGGGGCCATATCAGGGCCGATGCAGGTTTATGCAATCATGGCTGAGTGTTACGGGAAGATTTGGAATATAACGTTTTCAAGAATAAGTTTAGCAATACGTCCCTTTTTCCCCTTTGCATCCCTTGTCAATCTTGCGTTCATTTCGCTGGAACGAGTACATGCAACATATCGCCCTTTTAAGCATCGTTTAATCAAGAAATGGGTGTATGGACTAGTTATAGCTTTTATATATTTATCAACAATATGCAAAGGTACAATAGAAATAGTAACCGATTGGCCATTAAACGTAATTTGGGTTTATTGTTCTTATTTCATTCTTCTGGTTCTCGTGTGCCTATGTTACATTTCCATTTATATCAAAGTTCGTTGTAGTCATCAACATCAACTTCATGGTGCAGCCGGCCTGAGGGAAAGAAAACTGACGAGTACATCGTTTCTTGTCACCTCTGCGTCATTATTAACTTTTCTACCACTTACTATTTGGGAAAGTATGATTTTCCTTCATGTCATGTCCATTCCAAACTGGTCCACTCATCTGCAAATTGGTGGCACTATACTAACATTATTCTTGGCCAACTCGCTAATAAATCCTATTCTTTATGCAGTGCGGATGCCAGAATTTAGGGTAGGTATATCAAAGTTGATATACCGTAGGACGCCCCAAGACCATCGAAATCCGGTCGAATATCCACTTCGCAATCTTTAGTTCAGGCCGACGCTTCATTTTTTGCGATAGTCTTGATCAGAAAATGTAAATAAAATATTAAAAATGGTTTAGCTAGTCAAAGAATCTGTACAGCCGTAATTTTCATTATCCATATTAAAATACTATTTGTCGTTACACATGTTTTGTGTTTAGCCTGACTTGTAATGGTAAACCACAAGTTAAAATATATTTCAGAACAAAGAGACAAACAACGAGCGGGACCACAAGGATCGGGTGCATTATTATCAATGTAAATGATCAACAGCAAGTTGGCGGAAAAAGCGGTATCCAGTCCGACAACAACAAAAGAAACCACACTTTTTCTAAGACTGGAACATTGCGTCAACTGGAGACCCCAGTTAAAACGGATACCATATGATGAGCGAACTTAACCTAAAGTGGCAATTTTTTATTGACACAATTAATCTAAAACATACCCGTATTTGGCAAACTCCATAACAACGCAGGCTTAATTATAACAACTGAGTCCTTTGGTGACTTAAAACTTTTGTTTAGCCGAAACTCCAAGAGATTTAGCAACAGATTTTTTGTCGTTATTTACGAAAGCTATGCTGTTTTAAAATCATTTCCAGATCACGCTAGCTCAGCAAAATTTCAGTATACGGCTTAAAGGAGCTTAATTCACCGCGGTGTCGATAAACTATGGTGAGCTATAAAGTGGCCAATTGTATTTGCGTTGAAATTTTCCTTACTTTTCTCTTTTAATTCTCATTTTTTACAATTTATACAAATTGCGTATCATAATAGATGCATGTTTAACTTCATATTTCGACTTAGTTTTGAATTCATCTCTGCCCATCAAGTTTGAGCGAAGGTTATCGTCCCCCTTTACTGAAGCCAGTGTTAATGGAGAGTGTCTGAGTGCTGTGACATGAAAATGCTTTGTCCTTAGTTATATGTCAGAAAATCGTTCAGTTCCTCCGAGATAAAATCATAAGTTTCATCTTCTTGGTTTCCAAAAAGACCGAGTTGTGAGCGGAATAACAGCAAGAATAGTTAAAGATGTAAGACATCTAGGGTAAAAAAAAATTAATGAAATTCAAAACATAAAAGGAAGCGCGAGGTAATTGGAAAGTAAGCATTGCAAAAGTTCCTTTCATCTGATTCTGTTGATGTTTCCATGGCTTGTAATTTCATAAAAAGTAGAATCACAAAATTTATAGCGTAACTGTAGGATTGACCTTTAAATTAACTTATTCCCCCCCAAGCAAAAGAACGATTTGAAGCTATTTTAAGATATTTTCTTGAAGGAAACTGGGCTACAATATGTTCTGCAGCTGTAAGGTAAGAAGTCGTTTGATGTATTGATATAATTAATTACCGTCCTCTTCCTGTCCACCTGTTCTATTGATTCATTCAACTTAGCCATCACGCATTTCATAGGCAAACTGAATCGAAGGATCTCGAAATCGCCGCTTCACGGTTGTTATATAACAAAAGGATAAATAGAAAAGATGGAAAAGAAGGTTGTATCTAAGGTACCGCCCTTTTTCATAAATTATCGTCGAGGGTCGTGCTCCTCGGACAAAAGAGTTTGGTTACAAATTCAGTACGGAGGATGAAAATTCGACGCTGTTTACAAGTACAATCACCAAGGAAGAATTGAACATAAAAACTAACCATAGTTAACCTCGTGAAGCTAACAGTCTAAATAACTTAACAACTGCTTAACGCCGAATTCATGATGGAAAATTAAAGGAACGAGTTAATTTGACGGTGCATGTGGCAACTTAAAACAAGCCTAACAAGTTTGTATTCTTTTTTCTTTTTAGACAATACGTAACAGCGCCAGCCCCAGCGCCGAAGTACATACTTGATCATTCATCTGGCCACAGTTGATATGTTAGTCGAGGCTGTATCAGGGCCGATGCAGATTATTTTATTCGTGGCTTGGTGTTTCGAGAAGAGTTGGGATATACCAGAGTAAGTTTAGCAATACGTCCTTTTTTCCCTCTTAACACATCTTGTTAATGTCGCGTTCATTTTCGTTGGAATACGCACACGCAACATATCGCCCTTTGAAGCATCGTTTCATCAAGAAATGGGTTCATAGGCTAGTTATAGCTTTTATCCATTTATGAAAAATAATATGTAGGGGTACAATACAAGAAATAACTGATTGGAAGTTAAATCTTATTATGGTTTATTCTTCTTTTCTCTTTCTTATTGTTTTCATTTGTATTTGTTATATTTCAATTTATATCAAAGTTCATCGTGACCGTCTTTTTCGACATCATGATGCAGCCGTTCTGAGGGAAAGAAAACTGACGAGGACATTGTGTCTTGTTACTTGTGCATCATTATTAACCTTTCTACCAATAGCTATTGACGAAGGTATGGTTTATATTCATATCATTGCCGTTCCAAAATTTTCCTTACATCTGTAAATTTCTTGCGCCACACTAACATTATTCTTGGCCAACTCGCTAATAAAACCTATACTCTGTGCATTGCGCATGCCAGAATTTAGGGTAGGTGTTTGAAAAATGGTACCCTGCAGAACCGTAAAACCGTCTAAATCCGGTCAAATAACCATCTCGCAATCTTTTGTTTAGGCCGAAGCTTCATTTTTCGCAGTTATTTTAATCCGAGAATGTAAATATAGTGCTCAAAATGTGAATCACAGAGTGTGAACAGCTGTTTTTATTTTGATCATTACTATTAAAATATTATTTTCATTTCACATGTTTTGTGTTGAGTCTGAAATGTAAAATAAGCGTCTCCGAATTAATGTTGAAACCTCTATAATAATTAACTAATTTATGTTTGCGGTATAAGCTGACACCTACGTTTTAATACTTTTTTCATGGCCTTTATGGGAAGCCTAACACTCACCCGACTTTGTTGAGTATTTTTATCTTAGAACGTTTTCAACTTTTTGTACTGTTTAAGTTACATTGATGTGTTCTCAACCGATGAGGATGCTGAAATTTTTGCAACCATATTCTTAGAGGGGTAACCGAAATAAACATCTCACTTAACTGAGTATAATGTGCAAAATTATAACCTTCTTTGACCACTAAAAATCTTCTGATTGAAGAGGTTTTTCTTTTTTTACTCAAACGCCTTGTCATCTGATGTTTTTTTGCTTGTTGTTCTTTACTCTTCTTGTCGAAGCATAAATTTTCAGTCAAAATCGTAAATAACATATGTCAACAACAGAATACCTTGACAGTAAAGATACAACAAAAAAGACGAACGAGCGTTGTTGCCATACATTACTTCACTATTCATTCGTATCTAATAAAAAATAATTTTGGAATCATAAGGGTCACCTCATAAGAGTTTTACGTTTTCACCATGCTGCTTTTGCAAAGAAAACGTGAACTTAGAAATACTTTTCAGTTTACAAATGCTTTCCCTTGTTCAAGCGATGGTACTGTCGTAAAAATATGACATGAAAATATTAGAGATGGACCACAGCAAAGTGAACTTGAGGAACTTGCCGAAGAGAAAAAATATCGTGCAATGGTTAAAGAAAAGTAAATACATAGATTTTTTTAATCATATGCCATGCCTTGACATGGTCTAAAATCTTCCACCATTGAATTAATTTTTGTGCAAAAGACAAATCGTTTTTTCCTTTCTTATGCAGCTGCTCTAGCACCGCGGGTAGGTTGGTCTAGAATATAAAGATCCGTGTCTTTTCAATATTAGTTTACTTCCAACAGTGAGTTCATACATCGGTTTGCATGGCAGGTGTCTTTATTTCTCCATTTTTAAGGCGAAGGCACACGCGAGACGAATGCAAAGATACTGCAAGGGATGATGTAGTGATTCCCTTAAAGAGACATTTGGTCATACTTCTAAGTAATTAAGATTCGCTAAGAATAATGTTTAGATGGTCTTGTACATGGCGTGCTTGATCAGGATTAAAGGAGTTATCCGTCGTTTAATCGGCAATCACTCCAGGCGAGACACAAGCAAGAGAAAGAGCTCCTCGTCTTTCACGTCACCGGTACACCTTGCGCTTTCCTCGCAGTTTTCTATACCCGCCTAAAAAGCGCCTAACTCCCGTTGGAGCGGTGAAAAAAAAAGAAAACTGCATCAGACAGCAATTTCACAAATTGAGGTTTTAATAAGTGATCGATTTTACACCACATGCATGTCAAATGAATACTTCCCTCTAGAATAATGTAAAATTACAATGATGTTCTTCACATTCAAAAAATTACTTATAGTTTCAACGCATCTAAAAGATCGTATCGAGCGGGTCAATATTATTTTAATCTGACAAAGATCTCCTTCATGTCTACTTTAAACCATCTTATGTTAGCCATAAGAAACTATCAATCGTCATCCAATAAACTTTATAACTATAATAATTTCAAAATGTTTCACCTTGCCTGAAAATTTTTCGAAGGCACCTTTTAAATGTAATTACAAGGAATATTTTGTGATTTAGCACCAACTGTTACCTCAAGCTCAATAGAATTATAAGTTTCTCATTTTGACACAATGCTAACACTAACAAATAACAGTCGCTTACAATCTTCTTAAAAGTAAATTGTTACCATTAAAATACCCTTTACTGTTGAGCCGAGTCTATAAATATATATTAGTTAGTTATATATATATATATATACATATATACATGTAATATAAAGAAACTGTAAACTTCTGTGTCGAATGAAGATACTAAAACCAATGAAAATGAAAGATTCACTTTTAACTTTTACTTACGTAACAAGTCAATAAACACACTTTGCTATGCCTGAATAGCCGCAACAGCGGTGAAACGCGTAGCGCAAGAGCAAAGTAAAAGTTAAAAAAATAATTTCGTTTTTCAATGGTTTTAGTATATACATGTATATATATCACGGTGCAACTAATGAAAGTCGGACGATACTGACGGCAAAATCAAATCAGTAAAACATCCTCCCGACTTTCCATTCTTTCTCAATTTTTTTCGGCACCCTTGAATAGATGTTTAAATATTTTGAAGTGGGATATTGATTGGATTTATCGGGTTCCGAGCCCTACGGAAAATTATTACTAATATGCTTGTTCTTACCTCAGGCATTCGTATAGCATAGATTATAGGATTTATCAACGAGTTGGCCACTACAAATGTCGCTATTACCATCAAATAATTAAATGGTAACCGATCGTAAAAGCTGAAAACAGAGAATGGAATGGAAGCCCAAAGACCCCCAAATACAATCCTAGGCAGGAACGTTATTAACGATCCAAAAGTGACAAGAAATAAAGTACCTGTCAGTTTTCTTTCTCTCACACCGGCTGCACCATGGTGCCGAGGAAGACGATTGTAACGGACTTTGAGACAAATACAAGTATAACACACAACGATGACAAAAAGTTGGGTTAAATAAAATGCAAAAACGATTATTGCATTATAGGTGAAGAAAAAAATAGAGGGCACTAATACAAACGAGTTCATGACGGCAGGCACCAACCAAATGACTATTATAATCACTCCATAAACCCATTTCTTAATGAATCGATGTTTGAAAGGACGAAATGTAGCGTGTACTCGTTCTAATGAAATGAAAGCGAGGTTTAAAAGGGAAAATTGATCGACTCGTAAACCTAAAACATATTCTAGAATAAGTAACCAAGTGATATCAGGTCTATGGTGATCTCACAGATGGCAGATACTTCCGCACCTTTCAATCATCAGAGGCCCGTACACCAACCCAACTAAGAGATCAACTATGGCCTGGTGGATGATCAAGTATTTACTCCGGCGCTGTGGCTGGCGCTGCTTCACAAATGCAATGATGATGATGACATTGAGGATGACAACGGTCAAACATTCAGTGCCTAATACAGCTAACCATGGAATACAATCTAATGGAGAAGACATCGTGGATCGTGTCAATATAGGTACTACTGTTGGGACTGATAGACATTGAGTTACATTGGAACCAGGGAGAGCCAACCGAACAACCTGAACAGGAAACAAACGTTTATAATGCAAAAGTATAGACCAAGTTCTTGGTATCATGCTCGTTACCTTTTATGTGTCGGTTCTCGAGTTAAAACTTTTTTAATTTGCTCGGTTAACTGCAAAGTTTTTGGGTGCTCGATGAAAAGAGTGTCCTTGTTCTTCTTGGTTCTGACTTTCGACACTTCTAAGCGCAACAAAACAAGCAACCGCGCTAGCAAATAGTTTGGTGCACTTTTCCATTCAAAGAACTACTGTTCGAAGTAATTTTTAAAAGAAAAGACTACTTAACAAACAAAATGATGAGGAAACGTCTGTTCGAAATTAAGATTGATTAAGAGTATTTGCGAACTCAAATTGATTTTCCAGAAAAACAAAGATACGAGAACTGAAAAAACATCACAACATCGCATCACAGATATCCTCAATTAAGAAAAACGACTGATGCCAACTGCACTTGTCTGTAGTGGAAAGAAAGTTCTTTCTTTTGTATGTAGGATCGAAATACATACACCTGCCACACAAAACCTAGCGAGGTACAGGGCGAGAACCAATCCTCAATTCAAAAGATGTAAATTCACGTCAAGTGACGACATTATCTAAAAAGAAGATAGAATTCTTGTACTACTTACGTTTAAACGACGAAGTAAATTAAGAAAACCATGAAATTGTGTGGTTAAATAGTAATCTCAAAATTGGGACATATTTTTCTCCTCTAATAAATTTGAGATCATTTCGAGAGGTAACCGAAATGCACAGTTTTGTTTATATTTCAAAACTTAACAGAGTATGGTGCAATAAATAGTTGGTCTCTTTGACCAATAGAAGTCTTCTAAATGATGAGGCTTTTAGCTTTAACAAGTCACCTGATTTGACATCTGATGATGAAAGGTGGCTAAGTACAGTTCTAAATGCAGCATCTGGCTCAACAAATGTAATTTGTGTTTTCCTCCCTTTTTCTTCCTTTAATTTGTAACAAAATTTAAGGAGGCGAAGGAAATAAGGACGACCAATCTAAATAATTAACAATCTGCCATAAAGCACTTTGAGAAAGCAACATTTTTTTAAGTAAATTTCAAGGTTAATCTACTCAAATACTGTTTACTGAAATACGAAAATATTACATGATGATATAAGAAGCAAAGTGCACTATAAGAAAGTTTTAAAATTTTCCGAAAAGCGAAAATTTATGCAATACTTGCAGAAAGTAAATACCCATAATCTTTTCAATCTTGTACCATGTCCTGACATGGTGTAAAACCTTTCACCGTCGAATCAATATTTGTTCAATATTCAATATTTGTTCAATATTTGTTCAAAAGACAAATCTTTTTTTTCTTCCATTGGCTCCCGAACACCGCGAGCAGGAAGGTCTTAAGATGAAGATCAGCGTCCTTTCAATATCATTTTACCTCCGACAGTGAGTTCGTTGATCGGTTTGCTCAACAGGTGGCTTAATTTCTCCGTTTTAATGGCGGATCTGCATAAGTGAGAAGAGCGCGATAGAAGTGCGAGAGGTGATGTAATGTTTTCCATTAGCTTTCACAGAAAAAAATTTTTTTTTTCAATTTCCTAAAAACTTAATATCTTATAAAAGAAATAGAGGTCTATCAACTTCTGAAATTTTATTTTGGTATCTTTTTTTACTTCAAGAGTTATAAAGCAAAAAGTAATTTGAGAGTAGAAAGGAAGGCGCAAGATTGATGATACTTTATATCAGCTTCTTCTCGTCCCCGAATTAACGATTTCAAACCACTGTTGATTTTCAAAGCACACTGTACAGTTTTTTTCACAGTTCCGAAATGGCTCATTTGCTAGTTCTTTCCTAAAGCTAGAGAGATTTTTGTTCTCATTAAATTGTTGTTTTCAAGCTGTTATCGTGTTCAAAAGCGACAAGTCTCCTTTGCCGTTGCGGCGAAAGGAAAATTTCTTCACTGTTTGCATCGGAGCGGAAATATTGTTCACTGATATAGAAAGGGGTTCCTAGTAGACTTGAGAGATGTAGTGGCCAGAATCTATTTCTATCGAAGTTACCGAAGGCACTAGTTTGCGAAATATATCGTCGTGAGTCTATCATCATTCGCGTAGCATTACACTTCGAGCACCGATCGTTGGCAAGCTGTGTTGTGTTTCGAGTGAAACTTTCCTTCCTGTGCCTGACGTTTTTTCCTCCTCTTTTTGCTTCGACACAAATGGTTACATATACACGCGTGTTGCACTAAACCTTCTCGACCCAACTTTAAAATACAAATCCCAGACACCATTTTTTATTTCGTCATGTGTAGATCACGTTGAAAAGAAACGTGTTGATTAAAATGCGTCGTCAAATGAAGTTATCTGAAACGTCTCGGAAAGAAAAAATAAGCTCCCATTCTGTTTAATATTGAAAATTGCAAAATTAAATTATATTATAAGCTTTAAGAAAATCTATACCATTACTGGGATAGCGGGCATAACTTTCACGCTATCTCTGTTTGAATGAAAACGCTAATTTTCCTTCTGTGATACCTTAAAAGGAAATATTCTATGTGATGTAAGATTCCCTAGGAAGGATCGTCAGTTGTTCTTTTAACATGGCGTGCTTGCATCAGAAGTAAAGGAGTTATCCGTCGTTTAATCGGCCATCACTCTGGGCGAGACACGGGCTGGGGAAGAGTTCCTTTTCTTGGACTTCTCACATCTCGTGCTTTCCTCACACTTTTCTGTACCCGGCTCAAACTCAAAAGCGGATAACGCCTGTAACGCAGGCTGTTTCTATTATCTTTGTTAATAGTGTTAGTTAGCAATATCTTCCCCATCCTCTGGTTCCAAAAAGGATGCAGATGCGGTCAGAGAAAATAAAACCACATCAAACAACATTTCTACAAATTGAGGTTTTAATAAGTTATCGATTTTACATTACAGGCATATCAAATTATACCTCCTTCTTGTTATGGCAAATGTGTATCTTTTCTTTTTTCTCTCAAGTAGGTCTTATATCTCCGCACCCATTCATTTACACTAATTCTTTTCGTTTTTCCACGTATTATTTCTCCACCATTATTTTCGTACTTTATGTAAATTACGCCGCCCTTTATATATCATGTTTCATGCCCCTGTTAGCAGTGTGTCTTATTTTGCGTCGATATAAACCTTTTTTATGTCTTTTATGTTCCCTTGGCATTTGGTTAGTTTTTTGGTAAGTATCTTCGCATTCATTTTTCCCGTCTTATCTATCAGTACTTTTTTTTTGTAAAAGTCGTTTTTCTGTTACTTAGGTGTTTACTTCTTCTTCACGTGCGTATTAGACATGTTAGAGAGTAGTTTAATAGAATGCTGAATAAACGTGTTTTAGTGAAGTGGGCCCATGCCCCTTCACTTCTAGAATAATGTAAAATTACAATGATGTTTATCACTTTCCAAAAATTCCTTAAGGTTATCACACATCCAAAAGATCCTATCCAATAAGTCAATGTTATTTTAACCATGCAAAGATCTCTTTTATGTGTCTTCTTTCAAACATTTTATGTTATTATTATGCAGCTGTCAAGCATCATCTTAGACATCTTATAACATATACAATTATACAATTCAGTATAATTATGTCAAAGTGTTTCACCTTGTCTGACATTGTTTGCTTCTTTTCAATATGATATCAGGAAACATTTTGTGATTTAACACCAAATTTTGGCTCAAGTTCATTAGCATTCTTCGTTCTCATTTTTACACAACACTAACAAAAACAAGTAGGGTTCCCTCTCAATCTTTTCAAATAAATTGTTACTACTGAAATACCTTTCACTGAATCGAGGCTTTTATATATTACGATGTAATTAATGTAAGTCGGACGGTATTAAAGGAAAAATCAAACTGATTTAAAATCTTCCCGACTTTCCATTCTTTCTTTAAATAGATGTTTAAAGATTTTGAAATGGGATATTGATTGGATTTATAGGATTCCGAGCCCTAAGGAAAATGATTACTAATATGCCTTTTCTTTCTTCAGGCATTCGTATAGCATAAATCATAGGATTTATCAACGAGTTGGCCACTATGAATGTTATCGTTACCACCAGAATGTAAATAACGACCTATTGAAAAAAGCTGTAAACAAGCTCAGGAATGGAAACCCAAGAACCGCAGAAAACGATCTCTGGCAGGAACATAATCAGAGATCCGGAAGCGACAAGAAATAAAGTACCCGTCAGTTTTCTTTCCCTCACACCGGCTGCACCGTGATGTCGAGGATGACGATTGCAACGGACTCTGAGATTGAAAGGACAAAATGCACCGTGTACTTGTTCTTATAAAATGAAAGCGAGGTCAGGAAGGGAAAGTTGATAGTAATCCTAAAGCATTTCCTAGAATGTGTAACAACTTGATATCAGGTCTATGGCATTCCCAAATATCACAGTAGAAGTTTCCATACATTCCAATCATCAGAGGCCCGTACACCAAACCAATCAAGAGATCGACTATGGTCTGGTGGATGATCAGTTATATAGACTTCTCCGGCGCTGAAATTGGCGCTACTTGAAAAATACGGTGATAGTGATGATATTGAGGATATATATTTAATTTCTAACAAGACATTTGTTTAATTCGGTTTTTGCATGACATCATGAATTATCAAACCACGTGTCTGTGTCATCTGCCTTAGCCTTCTGCTTTGGCAGATAACCCCACAATTGCCTATCACTTCTCCATCTTCTCATATTGTATTGTTACCATTGAATTATCTTTTATGACCAACTTTTTCCCACTATGTAATCAAAACAAGTCGGACGGCATTGACGACAAAATCAATTTGACTAAAAATTCTCCCTACTTTCTGTTCTTTGCGAACATTTTAAACACTCTTTAAATAGATGTTTAAATATTCTGAAGTGGGATATCGATTGGGTAAACAGGGTTTAAAGCCCCGCGGAAAATTATTTGCATTATGCCTGCTCTTAGTTCAGGCATCCGTATAGCGTAGATTATTGGATTTATTAGTGAGTTGGCAGCCACAAATATTATTTTTACCATTTCAAAGTGAAATAATGACTGATTGGAGGGGTTATCGAAAAGCTTGGAATGAGAAGCCAGAAGGCCCCAGAATACCACCATCGGTAAGAACGTTATTAACGACCCGAGGGTGATAACAAATGAAGTATTCGTCAGTTTTCTTTCCCGCAGGCCGGCTGCGCCATGGTGTTGAGGATGACGACTACACCGGACTTTGAGATAGATAGAAATATAACATACAACGACAACAAAAAGAAGAGTAAAAAAATATGCGAAAGAAATCAGTCTAAAAAAATCGTAAGAGTGAGTTATTGTGAATAAGTTAATGACGCTAGGAACCAACCAAACGATTGTTATAATCACTCCATAAACCCATTTCTTGATGAAACGATGCTTGAAAGGACGAAATGTAGCGTGTACTCGTTCTAATGAAATAACAGCGAGGTTAAGAAGGGAAACTTGATAGACTTGTAACCCTAGGACTAACTCTAGTAACAATAACAAAGTGACATCAGGCCTCTGGTAATCCCACAGATCACAGTTTAAGCTTCCGCTCCATTCAATCATCAGAGGCCCGTACACCAACCCGACCAAGAGATCAACTATGGCCTGGTGGATGATCAAGTATGTACTCTGCCGCTGTAGCTGGCGCTGCTTCATAAATACAATAATGGTGAGGAGATTGAGGATGACAACGGTTAGGCATTCAGTGCCGAACACGGCAAACCACGGGACACAATGTGATGGAGAAAGCGGCTTCCAGTGCTTTTGGATCGTGTCATTATCGACACTATTGTTGAGACTTGGAGCCATTGAGTTTCAATCGATCCAGCCACCACCAACCGAGTGACCTGAAGAGAAGAGAAAAACGATATGATGTGGAAAATGTAATAGCAAAGTTCTGGGTATCAAAACATTACGTTTTATGTGTCAGTTAAAAAAGTTTGAATGCTGATAAGAGACGATGCCGTGAGAACCAGCAGGACTACTTTGAGTATTTTGTTGCGAGCTAAGCTTCTCAATTCTTTGCCACTCGTTTTTAACTCGTGTATTGCGCATGCACAACACGAGTTATAGAGGGTAGTGGGAAAATGCGGTCGCTCGATCGCTCGATCGCTCGATGGGCTGTAAACTTTATGCAAATGAGGTACGCACGTTACCTATTTTTAAATTGTTGTCCATGTTTTTTAAAGCTCCTTGAATTCGTAAGACCTTCTTAAAACAGTCTTACTTTGTGTACAGAAAATTTTGAAAGCTCAGCTATTCACAGATTTTCTGTACAAAATTGCACGCAGTCGTTCAACTGGAATCTTTATTAAGTGCGTGTAATGACAGCAATATGAACAGTTCGTGTCATGAAAACAAAACTTTTACCGTACTGAACTGCACCGCGATACAGTTTAGTCTGTAATTCTTGCTTCTGGCAGTTAAACGTTTCCGATGGAATCGACCAGTTTTCTTTAACCGGCTTACCGCTCAACAGCAATTTTTTTTTTTTCGTTTTAGTTTCAACAAGCGGCGCCAGCGACTAGCGGGCGTGCGAGGATTCACACTGAAATAAGAGAACAGCCTTCGTTTTTTATAAAATTGTAAATTGCAATCCCTGAACTTGAAAACAATCCGAAGATTCATTACAAATATTATTTACTCCAAAGCGTTCGGAGTTTACAGGTGTTCAAAAGCTTTTTCTGTCATGCCTTAAGACTAGGGACAAAATCGATCATTACATTTCGTGTCGTGCGTTTTTTCTGTGTGAAGCAACAGAATGTGGCGGGAACTGACGAGATTACGGTAAACACGAAAATCAAATAACATCTAAACAAATAATTTTGCCACCGATTTTCAGTTAATTTTTACCGAACAATTTTCTTTTAAGTTTCAAGACAATTTGAAGATTCAAAATAAATATTACGTACTCAAATGCGAAAGTTATACACCACAACAATTGATAAATAGGTCCTGAAATGAAATTCGATCTTGTTCTTGATTATACGTTGCCTAGCACGTGACCAAAAATCTACCTAGGGCAGTCTGGGCTTAGTCATACACTCAAAACTCGTTTCCGTTTGTCTCATTAGATAAACAGAGAATCATTCATGTTTTCATTTATACAGTATTGCCTTGATTTTCCAATATTTACAATGATAGTTTCACCTTTCACCCACATTTACTACCAAAAATGACATATGTTTAAAACACATGACATCATCCACCCTTGTCAAATAAAATGGCATGACCATTTCAATTGTAATGCCTTCTTATCCCAACGTTAGTTTGTTTCTTTGCTACATTAGCGAACACTGAACTACTGCTCGTACTCTAAATATGACAATCAACCACAAAATTCCCTAAGCCAGATAACATTAAACATAATCCAAAAAATCATGTAGGTCGTCTGTCAATTCACGAGTTTGCTCACAGAGCACTTTGATGTGGTTCTGATTCTTGATGTTTCTGAGCGCTAACGAAACCGCCAGCTGCGCAGGCGACCATTTTGGTGGTTTTTCTTGTTTTTTTATGTTTTTATTTTTTATTAAAAGGATTAGGACTTCCAAGGATAACAACAATAAAGGAAAATTAAAGAAACAAAATACGGAGTCTGCTTCTGTTCGAAATGACAAGTAATGAAAAGTACTTACGAAAAGAAATTGATACGCCAAAATAAATTCGAATTTCTTTCTTCCCAGAGAGTTTCATGAATCAGTCATGAGTAGATTTTAAATTTACCACCAGAGAGTCAGCTTTATCAACATCATTGTTGCCGTTCTTGACGTGCCTTTCCCTTTGAGAGTTTATCTTGCTTCTTTTCGTTATGGATCTGACGACCAAAAAACCTCTACATGCAACGTACCCTAATAACATCAACAAGGATACGAGAGGCCAAAAAAATATCACAATAATCGCATCGTAGGTATCCTCGAGTAAGGTAAACGACTGATGTGAACAACAATTGTCTGTCAGGGAAGGAAACTTCTCACTTTTGTATCAAGGATTGAAATACGTGCACCTGTCACACAAACCATGGCGACGTACAGGGCGAGGAATAATCCTCTGTCCAAACTACGGAAATTCACATTAAGTGGTGTCATTTTCTAAAATAATGAAATGAATTAAGAAAGCCATCAAGATGTCTGGTCAAATAGGAATTTCAAAATTAGGATATCTCTGTCTCCTTTGACAGATTTGGCATCAATTTCAGGGGTAACCGAATGAACATTTTTGTTTATCTTTCAGCGCTTAACAGAGCATGATATTACAAACTATCAATCTCTTTGAACAATAAAAGTCTTCTGACCGATGTCGGTGGGAGAGCCGAACGAAGGGCTAACGCTCGAAACATCGGCTTTGAAACTCTTAAAGGTGGCCAATTTATGTTATCAACTCAGATGATTATACCAAATTTCACAGTAAGATTAACTTGGTAACGAACGTACGTTTTAAACTAATCAAAAGTTGGTCAGATCTTTTTCATTTACTCAAACCTAGGTTACTATCAATTAATTTATTCTCATATTACGTGGAGACAACAGCAGCGGACTGCGTCGGCTTGAAGGATTGCGAAAAATTATTTTTAAAATCCTGCTCTTAACTCAAGCATTTGTATGGCATAGATTATAGGGTTTATCAGCGAGTTCATGCTTGAGGAATAGCAAATTAGCTATCGGAAGAATGTTGAAAATGTTCCTCTGGAAAGAGCCAAAAGTAACTGGATATGGAAAACGAATACAGTTGTACATATAATCGTTGGCAGAATTGTTAAAAGTGATCCAAGGGTGACAAGAAACAATGTAATTGTCAGTTTTCTTTCCCTCAAATCGGCTACACCATGATGTTGAGGATGACGACTACAGAGGACTTTGATGTAAATGGAAATGTAAGAAACTAAAATCACAAAAAGATTAACAGCAAAGTATGACAATGCAATAATATCATTTCCATTTAAATCAGGGTGGAATATGTAGATTAGAGTTTCGCTGTCCTCACCCCAATGGGAAATATCCAATTTACATCTATTATCACACCATACATCCATTTCTTTATAAAACGATGCTTGGAAGGACGAAAGGATGCGTGCGCTAGTTCCAAAGAAATTATCGAGAGATTGATCAAAGTGCTCTGTGAGCAAACTCGTGAATTGACACATGATTTTTTGGATTATGTTTAATGTTAGCTGGTTCAGGGAATTTTGTGGTTGATTGTCATATCTAGAGTACGAGCAGTAGTTCAGTGTTCGTAGCAAAGAAACAAAGTAACGCTGGGATAAGAAGGAATTACAACTGAAATGATCATGCTATTACATTTGACAAGGGTGGACGATGTCATGTGTTTTAAACGTATATCATTTTTAACTCGTGAATTGCGCGCATGCGCAAGAGCGAGTTATAGGTACGATGTGGGGAATGGCATTCGCTCGCTCGCTCGCTCGCTCGCTCGATTGGTCGATTCCTGTAAACTTTTTTTAGATTTTAGGCTTTTGAGAGCATTTGATAGTTTTTGGCGAGCAATAAAAAGACGAAATGGCGACCTTTGTTGCTAAGAATAGTGGTGGGGTGAAAAAGAAGCCAATTATAATCTTTAAAGAGTTTTTTTTTTACGTTTTAGTTTCAACAAGCGGCGCCAGCGACTGGCAGGCATGCAAGGATTCACACTGAAATAACAGAACAACCTTCATTTTTCATAAAATTGTAATTTACAATCCTTGAACTTGAAAACAATCCGAAGATTCATTGAAAATATCACTTACTGCGAAGTGCTCGGAGTTTACAGATGTTCAAAAGCTTTTTCTGTTATAGCGTGAGATTGAGGACAAAATTGATCATTACGTTTCGTCGCGTGTGTTTTTCCTGTGTGAAGCAACAAAAGATGCCGGCGACTGACGAAATAACAAGTTAACACGAAAATCAAATAACACCTAAACAAACAGTTTTAGCTACCGATTTTCAGTGAATTTTAAAAGAACAATTTTCTTTTAAGTTTCAAGACAATTTGAAGATTCAACATTCATACAACGTACTAAAATGCGAAAGTTACACACCACAAAACTGGTAAATAGGCCTGAAATGAAATTCTATCTTGTTATTGATTACACGTTGCCTAGCACGTGACTTAAATCTACCCAGGCGGAGATCCAAAATGACGGTGGCAGGCTTAGCTTAGTTATATCACTCAAAACTCGTTCCCGTTTGTCTCTTTTGATAAAGAGGGAATCGTTAATGTTTTCATTAAGACAGAATTGCCTTGATTTTCTAATATTTACAACGAAAGACAGTAAATCTCACTTTTCACCCACATTTACTTCCAACCTTTTCTCTTAAACCAGAAACAAAAATGATAGACGTTTAAAACACATGACATCATCCACCTTGTCAAATGTAATAGCATGATCATTTCAATGGTAATGCCTTCTTATCCCAACGTTACTTTGTTTCTTTGCTACATTAGCGAACACTGAACTACTGCTCGTACTCTAGATATGACAATCAACCACAAAATTCCCTAAACCAGATAACATTAAACATAATCTAAAAAATCATGTGTCAATTCACGAGTTTGCTCACAGAGCACTTTGATTGTTTCTGGTTCAAAAGAAAAGGTTGGAAGTAAATGTGGGTAAAAAGTGAAATTCATTGTCTATCATTGTAAATATTAGAAAACCAAGGCAATACTGTCTTAATGAAAACATTAACGATTCCCTCTTTATCAAATGAAACAAACGGGAACGAGTTTTGAGCGATATAGCTAAGCTAAGACTGCCACCGTCAGTTTGGATCTCCGCCTGGGTAGATTTTAGTCACGTGCTAGGCAACGTATAATCAAGAACAAGATAGAATTTCATTTCAGGCCTATTTATCAATTTTGTGGTGTATAACTTTCGCATTTTAGTACATAGTGTTTATTTTGAATCTTCAAATTGTCTTGAAACTTAAAATAAAATTGTTCTTTAAAAATTCACTGAAAATCGGTAGCTAAAATTGTTTGTTTAAGTGTTATTTGATTTTCGTGATAACTTGTAATTTCGTCAGTCGCCGGCATCTTTTGTTACTTCACACAGGAAAAACACACGATACGAAACGTAATGATCGATTTTGTCCTGAATCTCATGCCATAACAGAAAAAGCTTTTGAACATCTGTTAACTCCGAGCGCTTCGCAGGAAATGATATTTTCAATGAATCTTCGAATTGTTTTCAAGTTCAAGGATTGTAAATTACAATTTTATGAAAAGCGAAGGTTGTTCTGTTATTTAAGTGTGAATCCTTGCATGCCTGCCGGTCGCTGGCGCCGCTTGTTGAAACTAAAACGAAAAAAAAAAACTCTTTTAAGATTATCATTGGCTTCTTTTTCACCCCACCACTATTCTTAGCAACAAAGCTCGCCATTTCGTTTGTTTTTTGCTCGCCAAAAACTATCAAATGCACTCAAAAGCCTAAAATCGAAAAAAAGTTTACAGGAATCGACCAATAGAGCGACCGAGCGAGCGAGCGAGAGCCATTCTCACGTCATATCTACAACTCGCTCTTGCGCATGCGCACAATTCACGAGTTAAAAAGGGACACTAGTTGAAAAAGAAACTGTTATACTAATTCCGGTTGTATTTTGTGTTGGCAACCGCCTGTCTCGGAAGACAATGGAAATCTGCACCTAAGAAGTAAAATCACGTCAAGCTGCACCGCCGGCTGTGGCTGTGAAGCCCAATGCGGGAGCCGCAGACCCGCTGGCATTTTGCGCAGGTAAAGTCATTTGTGGGGGTTGGTGGAATGGGGGCAGACTGGAGCCTCTGTCGCCTGCGAGTCCTCTTCACCTCCCACTGACTCTCCCTCTTCAACTCGGCTTGTTTGACGCCGGCTTTGACAGTCGATCGCCAGAGTGTACGGTCGGCTGTTGCTGACTCAAGGTTTCCAGGGCTGATGTTGCAGGTCTTCAAGTCACGCTTGCAGACATCCTTGTAGCGCAGAGTTGGTCGTCCTGTTGGCCGCGTCCCTGTGGCGAGCTTACCGTACATGATGTCCTTTGGGATGCGTCCATCATCCATTCTGCATACATGGCCGAGCCAGCGCAGTCGCCTCTGGGCAAAGGCCTTTCCTACGATGCTGAGAAGGGATATCCCACGATAATTGTTGCAATCGCTGCGCTCGCCCTTGTTCTTGTAGAGCGTGACAATCTTAGCGTCTCGCATATCCTGGGGTATCGTGCCCTCCTCCCAGCATTGGAGCAGGAGATCGTGCAGGTGGCCGAGAAGAGAACTCTCACTTGCTAGCTTGACAATCTCGGGGGGAAGGCCGTCACTGCCTGGTGCTTTGCCGCTGGCAAGGGACTTGATGGCTTTCCTCAGCTCGTCGACTGTGGGTGGTGTGTCAAGCTCTTCCATGGTGGGTAGGGTGGTGTTCTCGATGGCGGTGTGGGTGACAGTGGTCTCCCTAGAGTACAGCTCCTGGTAATGCTCCGCCCATCTCTCCATCTGTTTGCCGCGGTCTGTGATGATCTCGCCTGTGGTGGACTTGAGGGGAGCAATCTTGATGGCGCTAGGGCCTAAGGCTTTCTTCATGCGCTCATACATGGCGCGGATGTTGCCACAGTCCGAGGCGATTTGGATGCTGTGACACAGGTCGAGCCAGTAGTCATTTGCACACTTGCGAGCAATCCTCTTGACTTTGTTGCGAGCAGCTCTGTAGGCAGCCAGTGTTTCCTTGGAGGGCTGTTTCTTGTGCTCGAGGAGTGCGTTGCTCTTGGCAGTGATGGCGGGCTCCATCTCCTTGATCCCCGCCTCGAACCAGTCTTCACTTTTTCTCTCCCGCATTCCGAAGGCGTCTGAGGCCGCCTCATACATGGCGTCTCGGATGTAGTTCCATCGCGCTGTGGCACTGTCAGTTGGGCAGTCCTCTAAGGCTTTCTCCATGGTCTCGGCAAAGCGCTCACGCGGTCCTGGGAGTGAAACTCTGGCTGTGCCAATACGGGGGCGTCCTTGCTGTTTGGAGCGATGAATGCGCTTGGGCTGGAGACGCACCTTGCTGCAGACCAGGGAGTGTTCCGTGTCGCAGTCGGCACTGTGGTAGGTGCGAGTGATGAGCACGTGGTTGAGCAGGGACCTCCTGGTGATGACGAAGTCCAGCTGGTGCCAGTGCTTGGATCTGGGGTGTCTCCAGGACACTCTGTGCTGCGGTTTAGTGGAGAAGAAGGTGTTGGTGATGCACAGACCATGGAAAGTGCAGAGTTCAAGTAGCCGCTGTCCGTTCTCGTTAAGCTTGCCCACTCCGAAGTGTCCTATGCATCGCGGCCATGAGTTGTGGTCTGAGCCTACCCGGGCGTTGAAGTCTCCAAGTAGGAACAGGTCTTCTTTCTGTGGGATCTCTCTGATCTTGGCCTCAAGCTCCTCATAGAATGCATCCTTAGCCTCGGCTGTAGCGCAGAGTGTGGGGGCGTAGACGCTGAAGATGTTTGCTGGTCCAGAGGTGGTCGAGAGGCGGAGAGAGAGGATCCTTGCGGTCCCCTGAGAGGGAGGCTCCATTGAAGACAGGAGGGTGTTGCGCACTGCGAATCCGACCCCGTAGAGGCGGCGCTCTTCTGGCTCGAGTCCCTGCCAGAAGAAGGTGTAGTCCTTCTCCTTGAGACTGCCACTTGCGGGGAGGCGTGTCTCCTGAAGGGCGGCGATGTCGACCTTGAGTTTGGACAGCTCACAGTCGATGATGGCGGTTTTCCTGGCATCATGGATTTGCTGGAGGTCGTCAGAGAGGCCAGGACACATTGTTCTGACGTTCCAAGTAGCAAGCTGTAAGGCTGGTGATTTCTTGTTTCTTTGTTGTTTGCCTGGTGCGGGGGCTTTACAACCTGCCTGTCGGTTTTGCCTAAGCTCCAAGCACCCAATGGAGCAAGCAGGTTGTGGCGGGGTAGCAACTCAATTGTCCGGGGGCTGCCCGGCTTGAGGCAGGCGTTAGCTACCCAATGGGGCTCGAAGACCCCTCCCACCGTCGAGAGCAACCCCTGGCGCCCGGCTCTACGCCAAACGAGCCTGGACTTATAACCGGTAGACTGCTGCTCTCCGTGTTGTGCCTACGCCGGTCAGCGAAGCTGGAGTGACCACTCCAGATGCAGGCCTGGGCGGAAGATATGGGAATCCTGGTGTGCCCAGTCGCCAGGATCCCCCTCTCGGCGTTGCTGGTAGGGTCCGACGGAAAGGACGAGCCGATACGGTTGGTGCCAGCGCAGCTGCAGGAGTTGCCGGAAGGTTTCACATTGTTCCACCAGCCGCCTACGGGGCTCCACTCCGGATTTTCTGTCAGGGTTTACTCCCATAGCCTTTGCTTCTCCCAAAGCAACCACAAGGCAGTGGTGGTTCTGCGGCAGGTAGTACTGGGTTACAGGGTACCAGTAGCAGGCAAAAGATGTACCTGACCTGACTCCCTGACTCCCTGTTGTATTCTAATTCATAATATAATATTCGTCGGCTTATTGAGCTCCCACAGATCACACTAAGAGTTTCCGAAAAATCCCCGTGACCCCAGCTAAGGAGATCGACTATCGCTAGATTGATGATCAAGCAGGTACTCTACCGTCTTAGCTGCTTCAAAAACCCCCTCCCCCCCACCCCCCACCTCTGGCCCCACCTGTTCAAAGGCTGGATAACGCTATCCGCTGAATAATTCTTTGTCAGGTGGATAGCGCAAAAATCATTTATTAACTCTTATCAGCTGGATAGTGATTTCCCCGCTCTCTGAACAACTTAGCCCAAATCTGCAATCGTCGCTGTAAATACTGATTGGAGGAGAGTAGAAACGGCTCAATAACTCATATAACACCAATAAAGAAATCAAGTATGCAGAAACTTTGCTCTTTACATTTAATTAATCTTGGTTCGATGTTTGTGATAATTTGCCACATCAAAACATGTTATGTTTTTCCCTACTATCTGCCTCTACCCAGGCTACCCGTTAGCGCGCTGAAATTTTAAAAGAGAGGTCCAGACTGGCATCCTATCTAGCGGGAGTATAGTCGCCTCATACTATGAAAACCGGAACAAGCTCGTGTTCGATTGGCCAATTTGCTTAAGCGCAGACTACATCTTTTTTACCTTTGACCTTTTCAGTGATTTTTTCCGTATCACTTACTCTCTTCCTTCATATCAGTTCCAGCCGAGACCTTTCAACACAGCTTCCTGTTTGGATTTCAAAGTGCTTTTATCCCTATGAAGAATAATTGCAGGAAGAGGTGGCAGCAACTTGATCTTGATGACGTCCGAAAATTTGCAAGGCAACAACGTTATGTTATTTTCGGCATCATTCCCAAAAAAGGCAATTTGAGACCCAAGCATACTAAGTAAATAAAATAAAAATTTGAAAGATTGTGGCACGTTAATTTAAACAAGCTGGCGTAATATACATTTGAAATTTGTGTTAAGAACAGAATGATGGGTTACAGAAGAATCTCTCTTATTCCGTAAACTTTAGCAAAGTCCACGTGAGGATTGTGTACTGATATTGTGAATTGAAAGTGACACTTGTTGACATCAGGGAAGTCATGCGACAGCACTTCAGTGTATTGAAGCTATGTCTAAGAATAGAAGAGGAATGTTTCCGGTCCGAAACGCCGCGCAAAACAATTGACCATATAAGGGCTTTGAGATGAAATAAAGCCGTAAACAACTTGATTTAAAAATTACAGAATTAATGATGTCATTTCGTCTTTATTGTTTATCGGTCTTGAAACATTTTGACTGCGCTCTGTTTTCTTTCAGATAGTCCAAAACACTTAAAATCAAAGTCTAGGGATGTATAGCGAATAAACGAAAAAAGTTTTTTTTTTTTATTTTAGCTCCAGACGCCGCGTAACTGGTCCTGTTTTCCTTCTGTTTTACCTTGCTGCGCTCTGTGATCAGTCAAAAAACTCGCGCAAACCTCTTGACCAAGCAGGCGCCAAACTTCAACCAATAACGACTTAGTCATTCGCAAATTCGCGCGCCTCAGACAATTTGCTAGTTTCTACTTTGAGTTCTCAGCGGCTGCCTGTGATCTTTTACTTGGCCTTGAAACAAATATGAAATGATAAGCTAGATGACATCAATAATGATACTTTCGTCGAAGGTTTAGCCTCCCACCCAAGCTTCGTCACGCGTTTCTACCAGCGGACGCTAACAAGCCCTTGGTGCGGGAGGCTATAAGAGGTCAAGAGTTCGATGGGATGAAATATTGCATGTTTTACTCGATTGAAGGGAGTTCTTAGAGACGTACTGAAAAAGAAACAAATTTTGTTTGATCAATGGCTCCCGAATGGCAACTTTGCTATCAACCAGAAGATTCCTTTCGAATTTCGAAGTAATCGTTCTTTACTAGAACCGGAAACTTTTTCGGACTGCTCGTTTGTGATTGACAGTTTTTGTAATGTTGGCCTATCAAATTAATTAAACCATTATAACAGTGATTGTGATAAGCTTAATTAAGGAATCTTCACGAAATTAAAGATTCGCGCTGAACCAATTTTCCCTCCCTGTTTTGATAAAATTTGTTTTGGAGATACGAGCCGGATGAATGGGAAAATTACTGAATTCTATCATAACACAAATTGTGTTCTGTCCTATTCTATAGTACTAGGAGGCGGTAAAGCACCGAAGAGCTAGGGAGAAATACTGTGTTTCATGTTCTCCCTTAAAATTCTTCCGTCATCCAACCATTTTGCGTCTTGCAACACGACAGCACACCTGTGGCTTCTTTATCGATTGAAAAGATCATCTAAAAGTTTGCAAAATTGCGCACAATATTAGAAATACTTCTGCAATATTTGTTACTTTTACCTTCATGACAAAACTGCATGTTGTTATTAAACTCTACTGACAAAAAACGTACAATTAACCACGTACATATACTACTCTCGTCATGAAAGAAATTGACGTAAACAATACCTCCTCTTTTTAACTCAGATGGACGTCCCCACTCTCTCCCCTCCAAATTGAAATTTTAAGATGAATTTTACATCTACACTTAAAACAACATCATCAGGCTGTTTTTAAGAAATGGAAAGACTTTTTATTTAACAATTCTAAATTGTGTTGTATTTACAAGGCAGGTAAATAACTACAGATTTTGCTGAGGCAAAACATCCTTGTCTTTACTTGAGCGCTTTGAACTCCTGCGGAATATTATACGTAAAATTCCCTCCCTCAATTCCGGCATCCTTATGGCATAAATTATGGGATTTATTAGCGAGTTCGTAAACAAGAAAGTAACGGTTATGAGGAGAAAGTTCATAGTTGATCGCCTTGAAAGGCTCGTGAAGAACTGGAAATCAAACACAATGATACTTAATCTTATTACAGTGGGCAGAATAGTGAACAATGATCCAAGAGTGATAAGAAAAAATGTACTCGTCAATTTTCTTTCCCTCAGACCGGCTGCACCATGCTGTTGAGGATGACGATTGAAACGAACTTTGATATAGATAGAAAGATAGGAAAGACAAATCACAAATAGTTGAACTGCAAAGTATGAAAGTATGACGATAAAATCGAAATTAAGACTGAAATTACGGCTTGCTATTTGTGTTGCTCTTAGTGCTAAGGGTACAATCCAAGTTACTGCTATTACCACTCCATAAACCCAGTTTTTTACAAAGCGATGCCTGAATGGAAAAAATGTGGCGTTAACTCGTTCTAGAGAAATAACGGAGAGATTACAAAGAGACACTAACAAGAATATCGACTCGAAAACTTTTTGTATTCTCATCCATGATTCTTCATCAGTCGGACTGTTGTCACCCCACAGATCACACCAGGTACCTCCCAATCTGGCAATCCAAGCAGGTCCCGAAACACCAACTAAGAGATCGACTACTGCCAGATGGATGATCAAGTATGTACTCCGCCGCTGTAGCCGGCGCTGCTTCACAAATACAATAATGGTGATGATATTAAGGACGGTTATGACCAAAGACTCGACGCTGATTACAACAAGCCAAGGGATACATTGTGACGCCGGAGCCCGCATCCACACCTCATCGCTGGCTTTATTTTGAGTACCGTCGCTGATGAATGAAGCCATTGTGTTGCCTAAAATACTTGTATCGACTTGTAGCGCGTTTATCAAATCACCTGAGCGTGAAAGAAAGAAACAGCTAAATACAAATGAAAAAAAGTGGAGATTTGCTTTCGTAACAAACTACTGACAAGGATATACATGATCAGAATCATATCATGATGTAATGGTCGGCATGTCTGTTGCTTCTACGCTGCGATTATGAAAAACAGTGGTTTCATTTTAGTTGTCACAATTCTCGATAACTAATTTTGTGTAAAATCCGTCCTCAAGGTAAATTCCAATCTAAAGATTTTCTAAACAGAGCCGTTTTCCAAGTCACGTTAATAAAGAGTGCTGTGAGCTGGGATTCGCCAAACAGGCGACCAGGCGTTCTATATTTTTGGGAAGCGAAATAGATATGCTAGAAGGAAAGAACGCCTGATCACAGGTTAGAGTTCGCTAGGTCAGCTAACTTGTTTACATCCCCGTTGCCACCCAATATAGTTCAGTTTGGTAGTAACAACTGTGCGATTTGTCACACATAGCTGAGTTCACGAAAAGATGCCCGAATAGACCCAATTTAACTATCTGAAAAATCTGATTTGGGAGGCAAGACATATCTAAACACAAAAGCCAAACCCGTCTATTGAAGCATATATAAGAACGAGAGCTAGGATGTGTCATGGCTAGCAAATGATCATGCGATTTTATCGTATATAAGCCGAAATAAAACCTAAAATTTGACAGTTATTCATTCTGGAAGCGTGACTTACTTTTGTTGGTGGCTCCGGGGATGAACTAGACCTCAAGCAACTCCGATAAACTTCTAATTTTAATCCCGGAGATTTTCGGTTCTTTCCGTAAAATTATCCTCTCACAGTTCATTGCTTTCGTGCGCAGGTAGACCTAAAGTATGCGTGTTGGTGACGTAAAGGAAATAAATTTTAAGGGATCAGCTCATTGAGAGCGGATAGGCAATATCAGGCAAACAATAAAACATAGTAACATTGTTTGACTTTCATTTTAAGAGCATGTGTTGATGTTGGACATTGGACAATGGGCAGTGATTGGGAAAAACTGGTAAAATTCTCTGAAGCTTTGGCCGGCAACATTTAGTCACTTAAGATTTTAAAAGAATAGTTAAGGCACCGTAAACAACTGAATATTTTGTTTACCCGAACTGCCTTAATGCACAGCGAATATATGTTAACCTAGGTTGAGTAGGGCAATCACAGACTCCTTAAAAATAGTCCAATTGGGCCAAGATCAGTCTATGAAATTATTGACTGTGGACGCGCGGAATCTCTGAAACTTGTGGAACTTACAAGGAAAAATATTTTTCATTAGCACTAAGCATCGAGGGTTCGGGGCACGAAGGAAAAAAATTACTGTCATTGTATGGCGGAAATCTGGGGAAAATCGAATTTGGTTCGAGTTAGCGCGAGGTTCGAAATATCGAGGGTTTGAGTTATCAAGATTCGGTTAATATTATGATGACGAGGAAACTTATCTGAGAGCAGAATAACATTTTACATACGAGGGATCATTATAAGCTATAATCGTCGATAATTTATATTTATTTTGAAATCGTGTCCAATTCTACGTAGTAAAACAAACCTTTTCTCCCCTGTTTCCTGCGATATGAGCTGTCAGTCCAATACAGTTGTTATAAACTAAATATTGCTAAGTGGACAATCGACTGTGAACCATTTAATCAGTTTGAAGTCGTGTGTATATCATAAGTTATACACCTGCCGGTGATTTTGGTATTCGTGTCATATAGAGTACTGTGCTGCCAAAAAATAACAATAAACTTGACTGACCGTCTGAAAAGGCCGAAAGTTAATCGGAAATAAGAAAAATGTGTAAAGCATCCTATACAAATATTTTTGAGATTTTTCAAGTTTGAGTGCGGCTGTCAAACTGATAAAGACAGATGTTATATATTTGCCATTTTATTTTCGGCTATGACTTTTACATATGAAGTGTACTGGCGTTTCGATTTTTGAAACAACATTTTTTCGAAAATAGGTTCATGTGCAGGTTATAATTAAGACTGTGTGAAAAAAATGGAAACGTCCATAGGAATCTTTGAAAGTAACAAAAGTAAGTAAAAGGAAAACTTGAGTCTTCTCGAACATAAATCCCATCCGACTACCTGTAACCTGTCAATTTACCATTTCGTTTGAGCTCTATCAAAAAGGTTAGATGCTTTTGAAACACCGTGACTTCCTGGCTTGCATGGTTTTCTATTATTCCTGTAAAACAAGTTAGTTCTGGCAGCCAGAAAGCAGTCCATTCACCAGGCCACGATCCGAGTGACGACCCTAGCCACAACAACTTCCGCACATGCGAAGACGTTTGACGGTTAGGCCTGTCCCGATTGTGCCCGTAAAATGCAGGTAAATGCTAAAAAATTAACAAAAATTCAAACAGTTGCGACCCGAATTTCTTAATATTTTTATATGAACTGTTGATTAAATGTTTTATTTTTCGTTTTTTCAGTATAACTACTGGCATCAGTTAAGAAAACTGCTCGCAAATATGGGCGAGATTTATCGTGCGTTATTGTATCGCTCTAGACAGAAATCATCAGGCACACAACCTTACCTTAACGCCAAATTGGTCAGGCCAGCGAGTAGAATTTCTTTATCGCGAAGTAATACACAGTTAAAACCTTACCTTATAGAAAAAACGATAACCTCTTTTTGTGGATACCGCATTTGTGGAAATTGCCATTCATGCTATGATTGCGTGGTTATTTCCAAAGAGAAAAATGTGCGAAAGGGTCCTAAATTTACGTAGCACTCATAAAGCGCAAGCCGCGCGGATCCTCGCGCCAGTTTACATTTTAACTGTCAATTTAAATTAATTTCACGTTTGAAGGCGAACACATCTCTTTCACTTGCTAATTGAGTCCTCTCGCTTTACTTTGACAAGCCTATGGATCATTTTACACTTCCCTGGTGAGAATTTTTTTCTTAAGCAAAGCTCGTCGAGGGTGACAGGCTATGTGTTCAAAAGGTTGATAAAAATTTGAGAAATTTGAATAAATCGTTGACTTTCCGTGCTAAATTTGTGCTCTAAAGCAATATTGTGCGCAAAAATTGCTAAGAAATACAAAAATTCGAAACGCCAGAAGTTGCTCAGAAGTTGCCGTGCACAGCCATGACCGGCCTATTGACGGTCTCCACAATATCTCCCTGCAATGCGGACTTTCTCACAGGTCGCTATCTTGCATCCCAGAATCTGGAGCAAAACCCTTCTTCATCAGCCCGTATGACATAATATTTTGACCGCATGAATTGAAAGACATGCACAATATTTTTTTCAGAGCAAAGAGACTCGACCTTCAGGCCACCAAAAAAAAAAAAACCGGAAATGGGCAAAATTTCTGAATCGCATCTCTAAATGCTAAGCTTCTGCAACAGTCAAAGAATAACAAAGACATATTGTCCTTTCTGTTGGAGATGCCAAGTTTTCTTTGAAAAAAAAAGGGTTTCCATGCCTTTTTCAAAAGCGCTGTTGATATTAGAAAAATGTAGAGGAAGACCTGGGAATAGGATAGATATAGATGTAGATAATGGCTGAGAATTATTACTTACGCCGATTACAATCAATTCAAGCCTGTGATAAAAAAAAAAAAACAACAAATGAAAAAAAAATTCTGGCTGAATTAATTCAAATCTATGAGGCAGCTTCAATTTTCAAATGAAATGAACACTTTTAATTTACAGTTGCACCTTTATCATTGTTTACTTATAAACAAAGTACCCTCAGATCGAGGCGGTTTCGCCACCAGTTTGGCTCCTTCAGCGGCAAGCCCTAGCTCCCAGAGATCTTAGCGAGCCATGCACCTCGCCATTGAAAGACAACTGATCAAAACCTAGCCGCTATAAAGTTCACCTTTGATGGAGCTCAACTTCCAGCGCTTGTGGTGAAAATCGACCTCACACAGGAGATAATCTCCTTGGGAAATGTCCACAGAAGTAGGTGCGACAAGAAGACGTGGAAAAGAAGGCTTAACTGCGAATGGATCGAGCGAAGATCTCTTTGATGGTCTGAAGGTAAAGTTGTTGTCAAGATTGGTGTCTTGGATTCTGCAATGTTTTTTGCTAGCTGATTGTGAGGCTGTCAAACTACCTCTACCTAACCTTTTCTTAATAGCATTATTTGGTCGAGTTTCTTCTTTGTATTACTGCGTGGGCTGCAAGATTCACCAGATCAGGCGATCGATGTTATGTTTCCAGCAATCATATACTAAACTTTTTCTCATTCGGCACAAATCGTGCTGTGGTCAGCATTTTAACTTTTATTCGAGCATTGGTGTTTAATTACTACCACCGCTTTTTTTTGCAAAATCTTGCGGTGTTGCTGCTTTTTTCATTCCCGCAGAAATGCAAATTTACTGCAAAAGACGTTGTTGATTCTCAAGCATTCTCCACAATGTTTTGCTACGTTCAATGGTCGACCAGTATTTTTCGGATCACGCGAGGCTACCGTGTTACAAATCTTATTATGCCAAACTGTCAATTACATAAAGCATTGTCATATCGCAAGGATATTCTTAGTGTCTCTATAAAATATTGTTGATTCCGTTCTTACGGCACTGCAAAACTGCACTTTGATCATAATCGCGAATCTTATGATATGCAGATTGGTCATATTTTTCAAACAACCAACGTTTCTATTGGTCGGGCGCCTTTGTTTACTTACGTTTTCTTAGAATTGTCTTTTGTTTCAACCGAATCTCATATTAAGTTTTCATTTTTTGACAGCTAATATTCGATGTTTACTTACATCGTGAAGAGGAGCGTGGTTGACGATAGTTTCTTGTTAATAAAAGCATCAAAAACGAAAATGATGTGCCTGTTCTTATTTCACAGGTGCTCTCATTGATTTACAAATACAGCAAAATTAAATCAACTGCAAGGCAAAAGTGTACTAAGTCAAGTATATAATTGCCTGCAACCTTTAAAAAAAATTTTTTTTGGTGAAGGAAATGAAATCAGCCTCTCTACTTCTCAGTTTTCTTTCTATCATTGTATCATCATATCAAGCAAAATATATTTTTATCCATGATATGCACAATAATAGAAATAAAAAATGTAGCTTGAGGATGTGCACACAGGAAGAGATAGAAAGAAGAAAATTTTTTTTTTATTAGAGACCATATGGTATGCAAATATTCAAACAGTTGGTTAAGGAGAGTTTTTGTGTCTGAAAAGGATAGCAGTGACAGTAGAAATGGCAGTGTTTGTTGGTGATTTCTGATGCAGGTATACATAAATGAGAAACAAAACTTTGAAATAGCTGTTAGGTTTTGAAAAGCTTGTTTAACAATGCAAAATATCTGTTGTTTTCTATCCAAAGACTTTTACATTCAGTATCTTTTATAAACAGTAGACTTTTTTCTGACTTAAGATCCTGAATTATTGAAAATTATTTTGTGAGTTACACAAAATTTGAACTTTCACTTTGATGAATTTTGCTTTTATGAGAAAATTTAAATAACAGTCAGATAATGTAGAATTAATTCTCTTACGATTTTTCTGAGCTTCTTTATTCCTGGAGGAAACCTCTGGAGGTATGTCTATGAAAATAAGGCAGAGGCAAGAATATTCCAACTAGATAAGGATCATTTTCACACAAACAAATATTAGAACTATATCACTAAGAAAGCCTCTATAATTCTTCTCTTGTGAGAATGATATAATGGCAAGATAGCAATTTATGTATACATGTATAACATCAGTAGACCTAGAATTCAACATGTAAGGAACTTTCCCTCTTTCTTTTGTTATTTGCAGAAAGAGGAAAACAGAAATCAAGAGAAACAGGTCAATAATTGTATTTTTCTAGAATTCTACTTATGTAAGCACACTGTCCTAAGCCTCAACTTGATTAATGTTCACCATTTGGTGCACTAAAAATATGAAGTGATTACACAAAATTATTTATTCATTCTTAAAAGAAAATGACAAACAGGAGAAAATGGATGAGGCACAGGAAAAATTTTCACTTTGCAAACTGGCTTTGTCATTGGTAAAGTGGCTGTCCAACTATCACAGTCAAATATGAGTTGTGCTTATTGTCTTAAGGCTTCGCACTCTGTGAGACTTAATGGAAAGGGATAAGTAATATATGATAAACTAGGTCTTAAAAGATTTTCATGCAAAATTAGTGCAGTAAGTAACAAAGTAATGTCGTGAAATTTGTGGCTTTCACCACAATTTTATCTGGAGAAATTATACAGAGTCGCTTGGAGTGCAGCTATTTGCACATAACTGTTACCAGATCTAAAATTCCCTTTATGACAAATTAAAGATTTAGTTATGTTTTGTTTTGATAGGAAATACCGCCCTCAGAAGATAAAAGAGAAACTTACTCAGACTCAGCTCCTGTAGAACAACCAAGCATGTTAGCAAGCTTGAATCCACGGTGAGCTGCTCTCTATGTATGTCTTCCTAGTGTATGTATTGATTATTGAGAAGTATATAGGACAAATCTTACAGATGAATGTTTGTCTGCAGTGAGTGTAAGAACTAGCATTGCAAGGTGCTCTCTCCGTATGTGTCTTTGTAGTTTACGTATTGTTTATCAAGAAGTATACACAACACATCTTACAGACAAATGTTTGTTATAGTGAGTGTAAGAACTAGCAGTGTAAGGTGCTCTCTATAGATATGTCACTGTAATTTATGTTTTGCTTATCAAGAAATATACAGAACACATCTTACAGACAAATGTTTGTTGCAGTTAGTGTAAGAACTGGCAGTCAGCAAGCTTGGCTAGTTATTTTACAAGGTTTTGCTGGCTTTTTCGGTCTTAAACTCTTTCTGCTGTGGAGAAGGCAACCCAGATGAACTGTCAAAGCTGGAAAAAACAAGCATCAGTGACTTTGCTTGAGTTAAAACTTCATAATGTTTATGTAGTTGGAAACAGACTGAATACCAGATAACATAGCCAGAGATCAAAGTGACCTCTTAAACTTGGGATAAAGTTGAGGGAAAGTCCTTGAAAATACCCCTTTGTGACCAAAAAATAGGTTCAGCACTAGGACTCCCCCTTAAAACATTCAATGCTTGGAAGGGAGGGGGAATAAGGGCAGAATTCACGAGCCACATAATTTTCATGTTGCTTTGTTCAACTGAAGTAATTTTCAGTACGTTGCTTATAGCATCTAAATCTCTAACCTACTTTCCAAAGAAGATTTGTTAGCCACAAGGGAAAAACATCAGTTAGATTTTTTTATCTACATGTAAGTATACAGTGGTGCTTTGTTTTGTCTTAAAGAGCAGTTAACATTGTTTTCTTGTCTTCCAGATGGAGGAACTGGTGGATCAGAGGAATGTTCTCTTTGGTGATGATTGGAGGTTTCTCTGTTATAGTTTACTTAGGTCCTTTTGCTTTAATCCTGTTGGTAAGTTTTAAGAACTCTGTTTTCACATACATTGTAAACAAAAAGAAAAGTGTGAGAGAAAGGGTGGATATCTGCAATGTGCACGATGAAAAGGCATCATGTGGATATGGTTTTTAGTTTATACAATCATGTCAGGAGATTCTGTGGTGTATTGGTTGGCATGTTGCACTCCAGGTCCCTGGTTTTCCAAGAGTGGATAATGGTATTCACTCCATTCATCAGACAGCGCAGTGCAATTTGTTACCTTTTATTGTCTGGATAGTGACTTACCTGTTGGCCAACATTGTTTGTCCTTTGGAGAACTGTTACCAGATCACATTTTACACCAATCATGGTTACTGTCGTGTGTTCTTGGGCAAGATGCTTTAAAATACACTTAGGATGCTTCTCTCCTCCAAGGGGTTTTATCAGGTAGCAGCAAACTGTAATGGAAACAGTACCACTGAAAAGTAATTTGACACCCCCTCAAAGCTCAGTCCTCAATTCTCGAAAACTTAAGGGAGTGAGGCTTCGAGTTTCAAGACATTTGAGTCAAGTTTTGAGACACTCAAAATAATAACAAAATGCTGGGGGGTGGTAACATGCCACTGTTTAGTATACCCTGTAGGGAAGGGGAGAGAAGCAATGTTCCCTTACACTTTCTGTCAATGAAAGCTAGATGAGTTCTGGCCATCAGGGGCAAATAGTTGTATGACACTTAACCCCTGAAGTGGACAACTATTCTCTTAAAGAAGACAACTATTCTACTGCTCCTTTCATTTTGCAGATCCAGTGTATTCAAATCAAGTGTTACCATGAGATCATCTCTATTGGACACAAGAAATATGAAAAATACAACCTTCCATGGTTCAGATCCCTAAGTTGGTAGGATGATTTGCAGTTTACAGATTGTGTTGTAGGAACTAGTATACAGTGACAGATTGATCCTACTGATCCTCTCATTATCCATTCCAGATGGAAATTTTCAGGAGCTGAAAGTAATTTTGTCATGTTTTTCATTTTTTTTTACAGGTATTTTCTTGGATGTGCAAACTTTTTCTTTTATGGCGAGAGCATAACAGATTATTTTAATGGTAATCCAGACCCACAAGTGGATGATGCATCAGAGGTAAGTGGTACACCATAAGTGTTACTTATTTTTAGGTTTATTTTAGCCTGTAAAAGTTATATTTACCTCAATGAATCATCAACCATTTTCTATTGTTTCTTTTTCTTTTTCTTTTTCTCATTTTCTGTTTTGTTTGGTCATTTTTGAATTTTTTTTTTTTTTTTTGCAGGAAGTGGTGAAAACGTACATAACTTATCACAGGTTGATTTCGTATTCACTTTACTTAATTGGTGAGTATTAAAGAAGTAATAGCACACTATCACATTATTCTGTGTAAACTGTGGTGTTTAACAAGGAATTCCAAACCTAAAAAAGCTGTAACCATGCATTTGAAAAATAACGATATTTTTTGGTGTGTTTATTGCCCATCAGCTTCTGACACATTACTGGCCCTTTGCACCACTCTGCCAGGTTGCTAAATGAGTGGCAAAGCATCCACTATTCTCAATTCAAAGTCATTTGTTGAACTTTCTTGTCATAAGGGGCTAGTGGTGTTTATATAATAAACAAAATAATCTATGAATACTTGTACATAAAGAATTTCTATCCTCATGTTCAACTCAATATCTCATTTTTTGGCTGCAAGCACACCTGGGTATATTAAGTTGAATGCTCAAAGAGAAATTCCATGTCCATGCAGACATGTGTATTATTCTCTATGTACAGGTATGAGCCAAAAGATATTGATTCTTTTGGTGGAACTCCTGTCAAACGGCACAGTAAAGCAGTTGAACAATAATGATTATAAGGTTACAGAGTAGTTTTGTGTACTATACTGGCAGACATAGCTCTTACTAATGGATTTTGAGATCCATAAGTTGTAAGTTATGGACCAGGTTTTTCCGCTTGGGTTTGAAAGTGCCATAAATCCTAGAGAAAAACATAAGGCTCCATAATTATATCTCTGGATTCAGATAGAGGAGAAATATTTCAGTTCAAACAAACTATTGATATTAGGAGGCTGTACAATAAAATACTTCGTGATAAATTGACAAATCATAGTGCTTGTACTAACTGAGAGGTATAATAAATTGCTTTGCACTGTCAGCCTTTATTTCTCAGGTGCTGTCAAGATTGCAAATGTGCTTCAAATCTAACACTCGTGCATAAAATAATATAAAGTCACTGATACATTAAATATGCCAAAAAATTATTAATCAAGTGTTGTTTCCTTGCAGGTTTCATTTTATTTGTGTTAAATTTAAAAAAGGAACACTACAAAGTGCAATTTTCACTGGTAATTATGTTTGTAATTATTTTTTGTGATTTCTATGAAATTACATGTACATGTAGTATTTCTATCCAAAGTTTCAAGAAGAAAAATCATGTAGGCTTTGTTGTGTGTTTTTTTTTTTGAGAGAGTATATGTAAAAAAAACCAGCAGAGCCTTTTCACTTAGATTTCCAAAGATAGATTGAAACAAGCACTGCATGCAAACATTGTTGAGTGTACAAGAAGTATTCTGAATAATGTTGAACTGTTTTGGTGAAACAGAAACAAAAGAAAGACAGTGCTTTTTCTATCAACGAAGACAGAACATTTTTGTGTAATCTGTTAGTCTGATTGAAAGATGCATTGAGTTCTAATGCAAATAGTGAATTGTCCTCTTTGCTTTTAGTTTGGCTGGACCCATGTGACTTTGCTGATTGTTGTCACCCAATCACACCTCATTATGCAGACCTTGTTCGAAGGACTCATTTGGTGAGTAAATTATTGGCTTGGGATGATGTATATTGCTTATAACCCTTTAACTCCCAGAAGTGATGAATATGTAACTTCTCCCTATAATATCCTTATGTTCCCAGCAAAAAGGTTATGAGAATACTCAAACTTATCAATTAGAAGTCAATATCTTGATCTAACACCAAGTTCTCATATCTGAAGTACAAGGAAATTTGTAGCAGCTATAGAGGAGAATTAAAAATCCCATGTTGGAAGTTAACCCTTTAACTCCCATGAGTGACCAAGACAGAATTTCTCCTTACAATATCAATACAATATCAACCAGGTAAGTGATGAGAATAAAGAAAAATATCAATTTAGGGATAATTAGTTAATCCAGTACTAACTTCTCTGAGCTAACTTAATAGAAATTGTATGGTTGGCAGTAAAGAGAATTACAAATTTGATCTGGGAGTTAAAGGGTTAAATGAAAGGGTAAAGAATGTATCACCTGGGAGATATCATCACACAAAATTATTAGGACTAGAAAAAATGTGTGGTACTGGCACTAGTAATGAGTAATTGGAAAATTAGCTTTCAGATCTCAGGCATGGTAATGTTAATTACTATTTTTCTCTCTGCTGTGTTTGCAGGTTCTTTTTACCTGTCAGCATGGTGATTTGCAATGACATCTTTGCATATATTTTTGGTAAGTTGCTGGTTGTGCTTAACATCTTTTGCCTACCTTTCCCTTCTGTTTGTACATCCTTTAGGAATGCCTTGCCATGTTTCTTTGTTTCATTAAGTCAAGTTTGCACTTCGAAATTTGATTAGCTTTAAATTTTTAGACTCTGGAAAACAGAATCTGATAATGAAAGATTTAGGAAAACCTTTCATAATAAAAAGTAGTGAGATTAAAACATGATGTTTCAAGAGAAAGAGACCAACTCTGAACATTCCAAAAGACTCCTTTCCAGCAAAACTGTTCATTTATTTATGTACATTCTTTTGTTTTACTCCATCTCATTTTATTCTAATTTAGTTTCACACTTTCCTTTCTTTATATAATCTCACTGAACTTAATATAATTTTGGTGACACCTTGTTGCTGAAAACAGAATCATTCTCACTCAGCTGGCAATTAGGGTGTCACTAAATTGTTTTAAGTGCCAGAGCATCCCTAACGTTTGTTGTGCACCTAATAATGGTAACATTGCTTCTTTTTATGTGTGCGATCATTAAAATAGGATTCTTTTTTGGCCGAACTCCTCTTATCAAGGTATGTTGTTTCTTCCAGTCTTTTGTGTAGTACAATTACCAATAATATACTACTTATAGTTTACTGGTATATAATTATATACTAGTTCAATGTGGTTTAAAATTTGAGCACAGAAGCCCATATACTTGCATAGTTCTTGTGACTGGTTTCTTAACACCACCATGGCAGTATTTTTTATCACCAAAGTGTAGGTATGCCCCCACAAACCAGGCCTTCTTCTTGCCTTAATCTGGCAAAAATGATTTCTTGTAAGGAGCTGGTCATATGTATGCTGTGGAAGCAAGCTGTTTGATGAGTGCAATTATCTTTAGGGATTCACATTCTCTTTATGTCACTCTATACCCAGCACTAAATTTCACTGAGTACATACATCCTGTACTCCATCATACATTTTCAAGTGATTCATTAGTGATTAACTTTAAACTACGCATTTCCTTTCAGCTTTCACCCAAGAAAACATGGGAAGGTTTCATCGGTGGAGGAGTGACAACAGTGATATATGGATGGCTTGTAAGTAATTTTGCTGCATGCTAGTTTAAGGGCAATCCATGACAAAGTAGATTGGTTGACACTCTGCCATTGAGATTGCAATGTTCTAGAAGAGCAAACCAGTGTCATTACCAATATGTTTACTTTCCCCTCTCTGCTCCTGTATAATGTTTTCACTTCATTTTCTGTGATTGTGAAACAGTGTTGGATGTCATTTGTTTTATTTTCTCCTTAGATCTCTTATTTCATGTGTCAGTATCAGTATTTCATCTGCCCTGTGGTGGTAAGTTAAGAAAATAAAGGTCCAGATTTATGAATCTTTAACTTTATGATAACTGCATTGGTAAAGTTGGTAAACAAGTTTAAAAACTTTCATTCTTTGTGACCAAACCAATCAATTTTAAATTTAAATAATCTTTTGTAAGCCAGGTTTTTCAAATTTTTCATTCAGAATAATAAACGTAGGTATTTAACCCTTTAACTCCCAGAAGTGATGAACATGAAACTTCTCCCCATAATACCCATACATTATCCAGCAAAGGGCAAATGAGAATACCCAAACTTATCAGGTTGAAGTTCTTATCTTGATCTCATACCAAATTTGCCTAACTTGTTTGCTAGTAATTGCCAGGAGGGGAGAATTAACAATCAGATCTTGGGAGTTAAAAGGTTTAGGAATTGACTGCTGTGACAGCATATAGTTCTATCATTGAGTGCAATCACTTCAATCCTATTTGCAAATGAAGTGGCTTAGCCAGCCAATTTGGAATTATGGGAGGTATCCTTTGATTTGCAAAGATGATGTTGAGCCCTAAATCTTAGAAGTAACTGTTGTCTGAAGTCTTTTCATTTTCTTTGTCTCAAACAAGCAAGCTTTGCTTTCTTTCAGTTCAGTGGCTCAATAACAGACTTCAAGACAACTTGTCAACCTTCATCACTTTACAAATTGACTGCCTTTACCATTCCTGCTCCTGTCAAATATCTTCTAGGATTTGTAAGTTTTAATTCTTGATAACCTCAGAAACAGATTGTTCTCAGTTTCTCTGTTCAGTGAAACATTTTACTCCTTGGTGTTCTCCAAAGTGAGGTCAGCTGAACAGCTTATTTAAGGAGAAGTACATGTATGTGGCAGGAACTGTCTCATTCTTATCTTTGCCATTAAGAATTTTATGTACAGGAATGTTACCACTTACATGTACCATGTACTGTATGTATGATTCCAAAGAGTAACCTTGATGTTCAAAAGTTGTCTTCAAATGTGCTGGAAAAATTTAATTTCTGATGCTGCTGTTTGGATGCAACTCGGTTGCTTGAGTTGGAGGTGGACTCATATTAGAATGACATAATTCTATCCTCTGCATAGCCCATCATATACTCAGCTCATTGTTACAGTTATGTTTTAAATACCACGTATTGGTTTCAGGGTGGTTTGACACAAGATGAAGTGTGGCTATATCCAATGCAGTTCCACTCCATTGTTCTGTCACTCTTCAGTTCATTGATTGCACCATTTGGTGGTTTCTTTGCGAGTGGATTCAAGAGGGCCTTTAAAGTCAAGGTATACAGAGAGTCCACCTTCTTTTGTATTGATAATGTCTACAAGTATTGGAATGCAAATTTGCATTCAGTTACATGTGATTTGATTTTCATTTATGCTGCCACCCATCATGCACTGCTTTGAATTGTTAAAATCTATGATCCTGTGACTCACCAGAAAGAACTAAGAAAGCACTCTCCTGTTGGTGGTTTGGTTACATGTCAGTTATCCATCTTATTGTCCAAGATTGTGTTTGTGAATTTTAGCAGGGAGCCAGTGAACACTGCATGTCATTTGGCAGGATTACACTGATTACTTCAGTCATCTGTTGAAGAAGCAGCTAGGGATATAAATTTCAGATCAACTTTCAAAAAGTGCTTGTGGAGACAATTTGATTTTCAGTTACACTGTCCCATAAAGAAATGTCTGAAGTGATGAAAGCTACATTTGTAAGATATGGTGTGTGTGTGTGTTTTTTTTTGGTTTGTTTTGTTTTAATTTTGTTTTGTCCTTCAGGACTTTGGTGATACCATTCCTGGACACGGAGGTCTAGTAGATCGCTTTGACTGTCAGTTCCTCATGGCAACTTTTGTTTATGTTTACCATTCCACATTTATAAGGTATGGTGGATAAACTGCTTGGTCACTTGAAGTATTCTTTGGTTGAAATTCTTTCCACCAGCAGCAATAGGTTTCCTTATAAATGAGTTAAGAGAATGTGGTGTTCACACTTAGGCTGATTAAGTTTTGTTGATTCTCTTACTTTGCCAGATTTATGAAAGGCATACTGATGTCAGATTGCACAACAACACAATCACTTTTCTTAACTTGGGGCTGGGTTGTTCAAAGCTGGGTTAAGATAATCCAGTGTTAGTATGAAATCTGATCTCAGATCTGAAAGCTTTAAAAGATAATTCAGTTTAATTCTTTTTGTCTAGAATTTGATTATTGGATGTTTCAAAAATTGTAGAGAAAATTATTCTGTAAAGGCTTTTGCTTAAAGTGATAAAGAAACCTGGACTGAGACTCCACCTTGGGTTAGGGCTAATCAACCTTTGAACAACTGGACCTTGATGGCCAAGTAGTGACTTGTGACAGTGTAAGCTTTGAAAGGGAACTTTACAAACTTAACATTATCTTGACATTGCTCAAGCAACTATGTGATTTTCTGTATACAGGGCACCTCAACCACACAAAGTGTTGCAACAAGTCTTATCTCTGAAGCCAGAACACCAACTGAACATCTATAAAGAGCTTAAGTCTAGCTTGCTTAGAAGAGGCATTCTATAGTGGATTCAACAGTGCTGCCACAACCATCCCATATTTATCTTGTAAATCACTGGGTAATAATGTTAACTTAAGCATCAGGATTATGATAACTGTACATGTCAATTATATAGGCTATGGGTATCCTTGTATAACAGATATCCTTGTATAATAGATATATTACTGATTGTATTTTAAGGCTTTTGCTTTTCACAATTATGTTTTGAATGTAAGTACAAGCATTTGAATTATGTTGTGTAAAATGAAAAGAAGAAATAAGGTGAGATATGAGTTCCTGTCTGTGAAGCTCATACAGGTTGACTGGCACAGAACAAGCACTTTGGTTCATCAGATGCTATAATGTACTGTCTTGTGAATTACCATACAAACAGAGTTTCATTATGTTGTGCTCAGCTGTTTTGATGTAACACAACTCAATTCATTGGAAGCACAGATATAAGCAAGGAAAAGAAATTGTGCTTGCTCATTTACTTATCCTTAAACTTGTATCTTAGCTTAACTCTTTCGATCCCATGAGTGACCAAGACAGCATTTCTCCCTACAATAAGAATACAATATCAAGCATACAAATGATGGGAATGAAGAAAAAAAATAATCAATTAGATTATTAGTTGATCTGATACCAAATTCTCTGAAGTAACATCACATGCATTGTATGACAGATAGTAAGGACAACTCCAGATGAGATCCCAAGAGTCAAAGGGTTAAATGTGAGCTAGCTCTAAGCTGTTATGCTTGCTCTTGGTTCTCCACTAGTTACTAACACCAGCTTTTGAAACCAGGCTTCAGGGTCCATTGATCCAGTTAAATGTTGAAGTCTGTTACATGATGAAAAGAAAACATCCCCATTCATAGATAAAGGAGGAAAGTAACATTAATACACCTGTTCATAATATTAATATATATATATTTTAGCTTTTTAACTTTGTTTTAAATTATGTGTGGAGGGATTAATTGTTGATTTTGGAAAGATGTTATATGCATACTGTATCTAAAGATAATAAAATTGATAAAACTTAAACATGTCTAGATCAATAGAAACTATCACTGTAATTTTGATGGTTCTATCCTGTGTTTTAAATATTCTGAACATTACTGTGATATGAAAAACAGCTATTTTTTTTAAAGGCTCTACATTTAGCTATGTTGCCCTTTTGTGCCTCAAAAAAGTGTCATCTGGTGAGAAAAAACAAAAAATAAGTAAGAGATGAGATAGATAAATATCTAAGAAGTTGTGGATGGCGGAGGTTGGGAAGTCTTAATTAACATGTGTCTTGAACAAAGTTGAAATATTGCAGCAAAATTATGTAGCTTCTTTTGAACAACAGTAAGATTTAATTTAGCCGCTGATTTGTACAATCTATTTTAATAACAATCTTTACCTATGAAATGATGTTCATTTAGTGTAATATAAAACCCTGATGTGCGATATTTTAAGAATATCTAGTGTTCTTATTAATGACATTATTAAAGGTGATTTGTGCAAATTGATTTGAAATATGATGGTGATTTTGTAAAGTAGGACTTGAGGTTATTTCTCCAGTTATTCTCATGTCTAGAAATTCAATCCAACCATTTCCCACAGAGATTTACAAACATCTTTCGCCAACCTGAAGCTTGTTTCATTTTCAAAATTCATGATGCCCCCAATATCATCACTGTCAGTTTCTATTCTCAAGGTTAGGAGTAAACAAGGTTCATACTCTTCTGAGATAATGAACCTCAATGACCTCCTGAGATTTTTTCCAAGAACTAAGTTCCAAGAATTTAGTTCATGAAAGTGAAAACGAACATGTAAAATTCTTGACTTTCAAGGCATGGTAACCGATATAGCAGAAGTCTGACATTCCATGTTTTGAATGACCCATATAAGGTAAGTTATTCATGTTCAGCTGTCTTCACCCTTTAACCCCCTTAGAGTGACCAGTATCTAATTTCTCTTTACAATATCATCCCTGAATAACACATAAAGGTCATGAGAATAAAGGAGATGATCACCAGCTAAAGAAGCTTTTGCTTGTTATTAAACAAATTATCCTTACCCACCCTCCTAGGAAATTGAAAGGAAATAGTATGGAGAATTTGCTTCCTGATGTTAGGATAGAACGGGTTAACTTATTAGCCCCCAGGAATGACCAGTATCTACTTTCTCCTTACAGTATCACCCTCAATAAAACACTAAGGCCATAAGAACAAAGGAAACGATATGTGACATGATATAGTGTGTTATCATGACAGTACTTAACAGCATCAACAAGGAAGAACAAAAGCAAGAATTTGAGCTGAATAACAAGTTTATTATATTTCAATTTACCACTATACTTAGTTTGAAACACCTTGAAAAGGTTTTCAACAACCAATGACAACTGGTGAATTTCTTCCATACTGAAGCCCACTACCAAAGCTTCCTTCATTAGTGGTCCCTATGTACAGTTCAGCACTTGTAAAATAATTTCCAACACAAAAAATATAAGATTCCCATCATTTGGGCTGCATGCTTGTGAGCTGCTTTAGTCATCAGTAGCTGCTGGTTCTTCTTCGTCAATCTTTGGAGCAAGGTAATATCTGCAAACACAGATGACATTGGTCAAAGAGGAATAACAAAGGTGACAACAACATGCAATAACCACCCTGTAACAAATGATTCTTCCTCAAATCATTTCATCTCATTATAATTAGCTTTTGAGCAGGTAAAGGAAGACAATAAACTGGTTAAAAAACAGGACCAACTACCAAAATAGTAAAAAAGTGAAATTTTGACAAAGCTAACAGCAATGAAGAAAGGAGTGTATTACTTTGCCTCTTCATAATACTTTCTTTTTGCTAAATCAAATGAAATATTCTTCCTTTGCAAACTTACTTGAGGTTGCCTAACTCTCCTACTTTGTAGTCAAGGACTAGGGGCACATCCTCTTTCAGTGACATTTTAACTGTGCTGGATAATGGAGTAGCCTGAACAAGAAGAATGAAAAACTGTTGAGGACAAAGTTGGTACTGCCATAGAAAGTAACAATTCCGTTTTGGCACATTCATCTTCATGTCATATTATTTTGAAAAATATTTGATGAGAAGCATTATTTATACTTCCAAAATAAAATTACAAAGCCCTTAAGCCTGCATACATGTATTAGAATGATTTGCTTGACAACTACAGCTTATTCAAGTAATCTGTTATCTATCCAATACTCCCAACTGTTGAGAGAAACTGTGAGAGCAGACTGACTTGCCCAAGAACAAAACCAAATATCACTGGCCATAGTTTAAAATGGCACCATTAGATGTCTTAAATGCTTCATCGGATCTCCTATATAGCCTTTCACAATTCTCCACAAATATCTCAAGTTTTTGTTACCAAGAATTTTTATGTATAATCTTAGTTTTTTCTGGCTGGTTGAACTTGTCTTCTTTCATGCTAAATGTACTTAAGTCTTGGAAAAAGCCATACCATCATGGATGCATTCTGTCAAGAAAATCTTTTCTTACCTTGGTGAAAAAGTTTAAATATCTGAGAGCAAAAGTAAGTTCCACTGGTTCATTGAGCTGAATTTTAACCTGGAACAACAAAAAGTATAGTATTTATAGAAAATAAACTCATTAAGTTACTTATACCAAGTGAGCTGGCATGAAATTAGCATAATTCATAACTGTCTCTGTACCAATTCTTACATTTTTAATTACGAAGCACATCACTGAATGAAGTGGTAACCAACCTGATCCTCTTCAACATCAACGGTTGAGTTTTGTGAGAGGGTAACTTTTCCTTCACCAAGGTCCCCTTTGGCTGAGAACCTAACTCCTTCTTTAGTACAGTTTATTGTCACTGAATCACCAATCTGTGTCAGGTCTCGACATATTCTTTGGAATTCAGATGATGGCATTGTCACAACAGCATCATATTCCTGGTCCTAAACAAAAAGTTATCAAATGTCACATACTGCATGACAAGTTTTCTTAAACCAAGTAGTCTCAATGACAATCAATACAAATGTCACAAACAGTCCATTTACACAGGCACCAGGTGCCAACTATCCCTTTCCACTTGGTGTTCAAAAATAGGCATGATGCCTTTGCCATCCTGTTAAAAGCTAAAATGCAGCTACTGTTATCCAAACATGTTCATAAGTTTTCTCAATTAGTTTTGATCAAAGGAATTATGGAATTTGAGGAAGCCCCTCCAGTATCCCAAGGTTAAGTTGCATAAATATTCCTCTTTAAAACATACATCTTGTTGTAGTTTGCTGCTTTCACTAGGCAAGATGTACAAGAGTGGAAAAGGTCAACATTTATCAATTTGATCCCAGAGCAAGAGAGAGAGTAAATAGATAAATAAGTTATTTACAGACTTCAGATTAATCAGTATTGTTAAAAACAGCAATCTCAGACTTAAGAAAGCTTCTCTATCCACCTTTGCAAGATCTTGTCACAGTTTTTCACTTTACCTAACCAGTAATAAGATATATCATAGCTTACGTACTGGTATTCCTAAATGCTCACTGTCAATATCCATAAGTCTCATTTTATATTCGCATTGCCGTTCACCATCTAAAAGAAATAAACACAAAGTAAGAAGAGGATGTGTTAAATCACAGTTTGCTGATGGTCTCAAAGAACCTCATTTGGTACTATACTCTTGAGAAATACTCCTGGTCAGTGAAAGTTATCTGGAAAAGTTAAGCCTTGATTTGTTATGTAAACATCTTCCATTTCTACCCTTGTAACTATTGCCAGCTTTGATGAGCAAGTTTGCTAATCAAAGGGTGTCTTTCTTTCCTACAGGAAGGGAGGTAGGGAGATTTAACAAATATTTTACTTCTGAAGACCACTTAAAAATTTTTGATTGCCACATTTGGATAAAATTGAGCTCAGTGCATTGAAATTTTTAAATAGTACTTACTTTGGCTATCAAACTGAAATGTCACCATGTCACCTCCTTCTTCAGCTTTAATTGTGATGCTGTCATCATTACTAGCACACTTCAGTATTTTGGAAAGATTAGCAGTTTCCATTCCAAGAATGACATTTCTATCACACCTATATGGCTCAAATCCATCAGCTTCTAATGATATTGAAACTAAACTGACGTGACTACTGTCCATGGCTTGAACATTAATGCCACTACTTGAACATTCCCAATTTGCATTTGGAACCAAATCTTTGATGGCTTCAAGAACCTTTTTGAAGACGTTTCCTTGACTAAGTTTAGCCTCAAACATTTTGCAGACAGACGATGACAGAAGTGAATGTGTAGAAGAATGATTGAAGTCTGAAACAATAGAATGCATGATTAGACTGACTATCTGACAAATTCTTGTTTCCCTCATCTTGTAAACTAACCCTGGAAATCCAGTTATTATAGAAACTTTAAGTGATGACAGAGCTTTAAATTTTGCATGCTGTAATTATTTATCTACGTTTATGATCAGTGATGAGCCCTGGCAGTTATATTTTAATACATCAAGTTGAAGATTGCCAGTTAAACGATTTTACTTAACACATAAATCTTCCACCCTATTTGCAAATCTACATTGCTATCAAGTTGCATTAAGTGTGTTGTATCATTCACTTGATCCAAAATTTAGCAAATTCGAAGCTTAATTATGCTTGAGCCATGAAAAAAATCAAATCCTCTACAATAAAAATAAATAAATAAGTTTAAATTGCTACGACGATGACTCCTCACGATATTTCTGCCATCAAACGAAAGTTCTATGCTTAACATTCTTTAACCCATCGAGGGTTCGAATTCTACCCATTAAAATGGCGGGAAAGGTAGCCATTATTCCCGCGCTCGATTTGAAGTAAATATTTTAGATGCGTTAGCAAAACCTTGGAGAGGATGTCTTAAATTGATCTTAATTGTAATCAAACGAAAGCTTGCCTTGGAAAGCTACTGGGTGAATGTTTGTGAAAATATCGCCTACAAACTCGAAGAAGCAAATGCACGCTGTTTGACACAATGTGGTTCGAATTCCAAACTTAACCTATCGTCTTTGACTTATTCCGTTTCCTCTATCCTCCAAATCTTCACATGCTGTAAATAATTGAATGATCGCGAATGAAATCGAAAATTAAGACGATTTCTTAGTTCGACAACAACATGGCCGCTTAAGCAGTTATCGCAGACTCTAGCGTCGATACGCATATCAAGCAAACTTAAATCACCCTATAGCAATCATGATCCGGTGAAAAATCGCGAATACTTAAACAAGCTTTTCCATGGGTAATCGTTAGCATTATTGATAAGTTTTCTTTATCGGAGAACACAAATGAGTACATAACATGTACCTTACCTGAACACACGACGATCGAAGACGAATTATGAATTACGCGCCAAGGTCTTGAATGAAAAAAAGTGCGGGAAATTCAATTATTGGTAAGTGATTGGTTCACGATAGCACGTGATCTATCACGGGGTATTTTTCGCGGGAAGCACGGTGACAAAGAATAGTGGGAAACGGGGCAAGTTTGAACATGACTTAAGAATTAGGAAAACGTAATCATACATCGTCGCGTCTATGCTTGCTCCTGACTTGTGTACAGTTTGCGCCTTCGCTGTTCTCAACTAAATGTTTTGATTTTTGGCGCATACTCTAAACTAAATATCTCAAATTTTAGTGTACACTGAATCTACATGACATGGAAAGCGCCATAGATCGATCGACGACGTCAGTTTGTAGAAAGCCTTAAAAAAGCCCGCTCCGCAGACCGGGTTCTAATTCCGAAGTCACCATCAACAAGGAGACATATTTCAGCTAGCAATCCTCTTTCTGGCTTGGTGCTTTCCAGATCTGTTGCCCATCCCCGGGTACCCACGGGGATCTGAGGAAGAACCTCGCTCTCAGGGTTCTCTCACTTTTTCTTAGGGAGCCCACAAACATCAAGTCTGCTCACGCACGTTTCACCGTATTGCTGTGATGTTCAGACTTTTGCAGTGGCAAGTTAATTTTGTCTGTGCCTCAAAAATAAATTTCTCGTCATCAGTTTCTTGTACGGTATTTATTTGAAACTTTACGATGATAATTGCAGCCCATCGCTAAGCGGAAACGAGAAAAGTTTCTCCGTAACCTTCTTTTTCACCTGCACTTCTACGATCATTCTGATTCCCGTGTCTCCCGGTTGCCAACTGGACACCTGAATGTTATCAAATTGCTTTGACTTAACATCCAATACAGGGAACTAAATAAGCCCAATGCCTCGTCTTTTATTGTAGAAATGTTTAGATAACAGCAGATTTCGTATTTCTATAGTTTAAAAATTAGATTATAATTACTTCAGTGAAAATTATCATCTAAGCGCATTTAATGGACAAATCTAATCTTCGTGCGATTCAACACATTTATTTCACAAAAATTTCGAAAGTACGTGAAAGGCACGCGTAACAATGCACATGAGCAATGTTCCTTCGCCCACACAGAGTTCTTACAGGCCTTTCAGTTAGTTCCTGCGCTTTACATGTGGTAAACTTAACCTAACGTTTGCACTTTAAAGAATTGAAGGGGATTCGAAACTCAGGTCTCCTAGGAAATGCCCGAACAAAATTAATCACGGACGAACAGGACGGAGCTTATAGTTCTCATTTAAAAAAAACAACAAACAAATAGAAAAACACCAACAACAACGATAAGTTTGCAGGTGGACAGCGAAAGGTCAGAATAGTTTGTGGATGCTTTCCGCATAAAAATTCTACAACTGCAACTTGCAAAATTCGTTGGAACCCCTGAACCGACTTTTGTTATAAAAAAAATCCGAGATCTTTGTTACACAGACAGCGAAAGTTCAGAATAGATTTTATACACTTTTCGCATAAGGAATTGACAAAATTCTTCAACTCAAACTTTACAAACTCCTCAGGATGCCTGGCTTTGGTTGAGCAAAAAAAAAAAAGAAAAAAAAAAGAGATCTATGCTGTATAGACAGCGTAAGTTCAAGATACTTGTCGCATCCTTTCCAAATTCGGAATTGACAATATTCCTCAACAAAATATTATTTTCTCTGCTAAGACTTGCACAGTCCTCTTTTCTGTGCCCCACGACCGGCTTTTTGTTCAATGTGGCCATTTTTTTTCTAACAGCTAAATGAGGAAGGAAGCTGTGGTCAGCTCTGCAGAGTTGCACTTGGTTTGCATTTTTCAATGGCAACTAAAAGATCACCCATTTTGATTGGCCGAAGATGTGGTTGGCCATTTTCATTCTGTACGCTGTCCCTGCGGTAAAAATAGTAACAAAAAAATTATAACTACAACAACAGAATGATCACGGGTTATTTTAAATCTGAGTGTAAACCAAAGTAGAAAGGTACCTAGAACTGAAAAATCATTCAATCTGTACCTTCCACAATTAGAACATTCTAGAGATAGAAAATAATATTTTAAAAACAGGTGGTTATATCATAATCACCTGTTTTTAATCCTATTTGCCTTTGTGTGTCGGCAATTGGTAACACAGACAAGGTTGGTACTCATGATTTTCTTTCCATTTTTAATACCGACATTTTCCATTTAAAAAAAACTGAGCAAAAAAAAAATGAAAATACAATGTACAAACAAAACACATGACTTACGACGATTGGGGGTCGTTCTTTTGTTTCACATAATCTCTTACACAAGACATAGCGGCAACTCGGCCTAAAAAAAAAAAATACAATTTAATGAATTTTTAACTCATTTGTCAATATTTAGTGAATAGAGGACTATTTCTGTGTTTCCATAGCCTCATTCAAACACAAGAGGGAGATTTGGTGGAAAAATTAGAAACAGTTCCACAAACCTTGATCTAAGCCTCAGGCTTGTATAATCTTTGAGAATTTTCCTAAAACCCTAAGTGTGTAAGTGAGGCTATGTAAACACAGAAAAAGCACACCATTGCTTTTGTTAAATGTTATTAAAAATTTTCATAAATCTAAAACATCACCTCTATGCTCACACACTTATCTTAACACACCAAAAGACCAAAGGGAGTACCTAGTTCTTCTGACAGTCATTTTTGTAAATAACCATAAAGTAGTGCAAATCAACCCTACAAACACTTGACTATCCCCCAGTGGGCAAGTCTATAATGGGGTTGGGGAGGAGGGCAGGGGTGACAGAGAAAAGGTAAGGTGTATTGTTTAATTTAGGAGCATTACAAGAGGAGCCAGTTGACAAGATCTGAGTGAGACCATATGTCTTAGCCATATACATAGTGCATATAAGAGCTTCTTTGCTTCCGACACTGCTATCTTATTTCTTCTCCCCACCTCTAATGCCGCACCCTCAGTCATGTTTAGGACCTACCATTCTCCCTCAAGCTGAAGAATATTACATCTATCTAAATTTCCAGTTTCTAAAAACATCTCCTCATTCTTGCAGACTAAGGCCATATCTACCTCTCATGAATCAAGCAAACCAATCAATTTCCTCTCTAATACTAACTGTAGAACTTACATATTTCTTTCAAGCCACTCCCAGAGTATCCTTCCGTTAGTAAGGCTAATTCGTCATAATCCACATCATCCTTAAGCTGAAAAATTAACAATGAATAATGTAACTAAAGAAAGTTCTTCATATATGTCATAAGATAGGAATAAAAGTTCATGATTGTACACATGGCATAAGAAAATTCCCATGACTCAGCTTTTCTCCTTTCATATTCCTCTATCTTCCAATAGCTACATCCAGCCCAACAAATGCTTCACCAAAAACTTTAGTGACCCAGAAGAACTTTGGGAAGAGAAAGTGATGGAAGATATTGATCTAAACCTGTTGATCTAAGCTACAAGTATGTCCAATCAAATTGTTCACAAGATGTTACCAGCACTTAATATACAAGTCCAGCAGATAAGATTACCTTTTCTTTCTTGAGAATAATCTTTAATATATCTTTCCTCTGTTCTGCATCCTGAGAACAGGTGTCATAAGTAAAAGTTTTTAACTTAAAGACAATATTCAAATTCTGCTTATGAAAGTACAGTAACAGTGAATGACTGACAGATTTGCTCCTTAAATAAATTTATAATGAAAATTTGAACAGCAATGCATAAATGTACTCAGACAAAATGAAACATATGTAAAACTCCAGCTTAATCCTACTTACTGGCAATCCAACACGAAAAGAACACGGCATCCTTCTCAAAATGGCTTTGTCAACATCTTGAGGTCTGTTAGTTGCACCCATGACGATAACTTGAGAGGTTGAATCAGTCATCAGTCCTGTAAAACACCCAAATTTGATTAAAATCAAACCTCCTCATACATCAAAAATTATTCAGACCAGGGATAAAATGTGTTAACAAATACTTAACCACATGTGACTACATCTGATCTTCATAACCTGATTAAGAGCAGCAGCAGGTAGTAAAAACATTATGGCCAACATGCACAATCAGAATGTTTACTTTACACCTTACAAATGCTTCATCGTCAAACCACTCATATCATCATGATTATTATCAACTATATTGTAATATAAAATTGATTTCAGGTCAAATTTATCTTACTTTAATCCCATTGGTATTTCCTTTGTAAGAGATTTGTACAAATAATCCCTAAACAAACAAAATACTAAGCAAACTGGGATGAACTCACTCTAACCTAAAATTTATTTTCAGCTTAAACAACCACAACCCATAAAATAAAATCATTTGAGCTAGATAAGAGAGTAGAGAAGAAAGAAAGTTTAGAGAAACAATTCTAATTAGATTGGGAATAACATGGTGAGCTCAAGATTACCATCCCACAGGCTCATAAACTGTGCCTTCATCATTGCTGTGGCCTCATGATCACTCTTGTCACGCATCCTAAGAAAAGAGTCTGTTAAAAAAAAAATCAAATTATGGCCAAATTAGAAGCAATAATCAAATTTCCATGCACCAAGAAGAGAACAGAAATTGCTCCAAGCAGCCACTCTTTGGCTCCCCAAAGGGGTTTATTCATTAATCAAACACTAATTTTTCAGAGCTGATATTTGAAGAAATATATAGCAGACAGTGAAGAGGATTACTAGTGAGATCTTGGGACTGAAAGGGTTTATTACTTAAGAGAATCTGAAGTTCAGTTTCATTAGTGATACAAAGAGAAACTTATGACTGTACTCTTCCATAGCTTTTCTTTAATATAAATCTCTTACATCATACCTATCTCATCAATAAATATAATACAAGGTTGTAGTTTGACAGCCTGCAAATAAAGCCAAGGAGCGTATTAATCAAAACATTTTCCTTATAATCATGTGATGACCATAAAAATAGTGTTCTCCTTTTTAGGCGGTAACCAGTAAAATTTACTGACTGGTAGAGTCTCTAACCACCAGTAATTATCACCTAAAATTTCTCGAAATTCTTGAAAATTCAACAGATAAAAAGATTGCCCTTTTGACTACCAGTTTGAAATTTATCTTACCAGTCATGCTTAAAATAAGAGAGAACACTGAAAAATGCCACACAATTTCTTCAAGTCATACACAAAAAAGGGTCAGCTGTTGCTTAAATGTATACTTTTCAGTGGGGATGAACATCACAGGTTAATTTTTTGGGGGTTTTTGTTGAGAAATTTATGATAATATTTTTCTGGTTTGAAAACCTTAAAAGCAAGAATAAAATATTTGAACAACAACCTATGCAAGTTAATATTACCCCTTTGAGGTCTCGTCTCTTCACTTAGCTAGCAACTGGGCTCAAGTATTATCAGAGGGTAAATTTTTGTCTTCTACTGCATTGTAAATTTCAGCTTGGTCAGTGAGCCAAGATGGCACTTTTTACAGAGGAAAGAACTGGAGGCAAGAATTTTCTCCAAGACTAAGCTTGTTCTTTTGACTGGTCCTATTGGAAAAACACCTAATTGCCTTACCAGTGAAAAGACAGCGGCAGCAAGTTTCTGTGATTCTCCATACCATTTGTCAGTCAAAGAGGACACTTGAAGGTTGATAAATCGACAACCTAAATTGAAACAAAACAATTCACTTTTAATTGATAAAAAACATTTTCAAAATACCTCATCTGCATGGACAAGTACGTTACTCTGTAATCAAGGTTATTCAGACATTTTTAATTAAATCACAATATATTAATTAGAAATAAAGTTTAGTGTCTTACCTGCTTCTTTTGCAGTTGCCTTGGCTATCATTGTTTTTCCACATCCTGGAGGACCATGTAATAAAACACCTACACAAAGAGAGAAGAAAGCACCCTTTAGTTTGAGTTTCCCATAAATGTAATGTCTACAAAACAGTTTCCTACCTTGAATAGTACAAGGTGAAAAAACTTTTCTTAGCAAACACAATTACATGAAAATCATTGCTTTCATTTTACAACTAATAATAGATCACTTTCCATAGACACTTTATATACTAACACAGCGCCTTTTCCATACCTTTAGGAGCACTAAGAAGAGAAGAATTTTTGAAAATATCCTTTTGTTGTATTGGGAAAATAACTGATTCCTGTATGAAAATAAAATTGATACATAACACAACAGGTGAAGGATTGAAAAAACCTTTTTTTGAGTGTACACAATAAATTGTTATTAGTTAATTAAGATTGTAAGAAAGCAGTGAAAGCAATAAAACAAAAAGAAACCATTTCAGACAAGACAATAGCAAAAGTCATTTGACAATACATCACTGATTAGAATGGTTACAATGTTGCTTAAACTTTTCACTTCTGTAGTTACTAAGCATATACTTCCTAGAATATATTAAAGACATTTTTAGTCAGGAAGGTGAGGATAAGAAAGAATAACAATGACAGAATGTAACAAGACCCAATGTTTCAACACTCCTTAAAGTTGCTCAAAAAACTTTTCAGACTTTGGGGCATATTTTTGCCAAACCTAAGGATCCTGTCACAAAAGAAAAATGAACCAACACTATATATTCTATTCCATGCAATGACTATGATAACGAGTATATGGGACAGACCAAACATCAGTTTGGTACACATTTGAAAGAGCATCAAAAAGCGGTCTTCTTTTGCAAAAAAGAAAATTCAGCTTTATCGCAGCACACATGTCTAACCAACCATACAATTGGGTGCAATAAGTCTAAAATTATCACCACTAATCAGCATTACCACTAGTGCCTTTGTTTGGAAGCCTGGCATATCAACTCTGCTCATGCTCCTTTAAATTGTGATGATGGTGGCTTACTTCCCAATGCCTATTTACACCTTGTCAGAAAAAGGGGCAGCTAATTAGTGAGCGTATAAAAGGACCTCTTGTTGCAGCATTTAAATCACCCCTGATGAGGATGCTAGACAGGAGTGTCGAAACATTGGGTCTAGGAATTGTAACTTCTTGGTTACATTCATTAAATCTTTAAACCAAAGTAGTATCAAACCATTTCTGATTGTCCACTTGGTTGCCATGTGAACTTAAATATATAGCATTGTTTAATTCCACTCCAAATCCTTAGACTAAAGTTAAGAGAAAAGAATTGCAAGACAAGGAAAGACATTGTCTTTCCAATAATAGAAATGAAAGGGTTAAACCAGTAAGATAACATGTACAAGAATAATAATATGCTGAAAAGGGTCATCCAATCACTAACACCAAACCATTGTTCTTACCTTGATTTCTTCAATTGTTTCTTGAAGACCTCCAATGTCCTTCCACGTGATTGGTAGAATTAAAGGATCCACAATATCTGCTGCTACTGTGAGTTCATATTCACTTAACTATAGCAAATAGGAAATGCAATAATGATGTTATCACCTCTGGTTATAAAACTAAGGACATTTTTTTGTCACAGTAACAAGTCTATCACTGATTTCAAGAGTATCACTTACACCAACTTAACGTGACATGAAAATATAAACCATCAATTAAAAATAATAATAACAACTCTCAAAAATATATAATTCAAAATTGTAGAATAAGTTCATTTTTTATAAAAGTTCCAAAAAATGTATCTAAACAGACAATGTGTGACAAAAGGTGAAACAAACCTGTCAGACAATGTTACCATTTTGTAGTAAAATAGGTGAAAGTTTGTCATACATGTACAAGGTTGATATTGATTAACATTACCTTTACCCCTTCAATACCAATTTTCTTTAAGAGCTTTTGAGCCTGAAAGAAAATAGTTTTTAAGTCTAGAGAAAATTTACAAAATATAGCTACAATGTACATGTACTTTGTCTTAGTGCAGCATATTTGCATTTTTCACATGAAAAGGGTCTTTCCATACAAAATGTCACATCAATATGAGATACATTCTAATATGGACTGTATACCTTGGTGATGAACAACTGTCTTATATAGAGAGAGGATAATTTTTTTGTAATTTTTTATTCCAAGATATCACATAAAAAGTAGAAAAAACTTTTGCACATGTTATCCACTTCAATCTTTCAGAAGTATATTTTATGCCACAACAAGAGGTGACTTGAAATGATTATTCTGCCAATAATGATATAAATTCTCATTAAGAGTAAAAGTCAAGATAAATAACTCTGGAAGATGGCAATTGATGAGAGCTAATAAGTACACATAGACTCAAGTGAGTCAGGTAGAGGGATCTTACACCAGTAGGTGAATCAAACTCTGGTATGTTGTCTCATTCCTGTGACAGAGATCCTGAAACGATGGTTACTGATAAGATAAGCAGAGGGCTCAATGAAAAAGGTGGCATGAAAACTGGTCAGAACTCAATTTTATTACCTTAACCAAGCCACCCAAGGCTATGAAGTCTATGAGAGTTGAGTCATGTGAGTTAGCATTCTGCTGCGAGCGGAAATGGTGCTTTGTGATAGTGCACACCGCAGATTACAAGCCTGAGCTCATCAGGACCGGCCTTAAAGTACACGTGGTTGTAAACTTATTTTCTAAACTTAACTGATCGCTGTTTCCCAGAAGCTAGAAATCTAACCCACGTGCATGAATTCGCTAGAAATTATTCCCAATATAATACAATCGACATGAAATCTTGCCATCAATAAATGAAAGACAAATTTTACACTAATTCGAGCACACATTTCATCACTTCAAAACAAAAGTATATCTACCGCCGGGTTCCTTGAATAAACCTTTGAAAAATCGATAACAACACTGATATTTACCGGCATTTAAGTGAACAATCATTACCTGCTTTTGCGCAGCTAAGCGGTTTTTTTTCGTGGGATCCATGGCGTCCATTAACCATTTAACACCATAATACGTTACAGCACCAAGAATAAATGCTTGTATAACTGTAGCTACGTACCTTGCTCGATTATCAGGCATAGTAAACTAAAAGTGAAAGTAAAAACTCAATACTACCTGTGAATCTCTTATGAATTTTTGCAAACTCCCTCGTTTGTCACAATGCAGCGGATTCCCTTCAAAGAGTATGCGCAGTATGTTTGCTTCAGTGCAACGCATCATGGTCTCGTCCTCTTCTATTTCTCTGTGATCAACACAGGTTTGTGTTAGGAGATTTGTGTCACAATCTTCTCAATCTCGCCCGAAACTTTGAATCATCGGTGTCTATTACATAATAAAATGATATCTTCATTATTCATGAACAGCACTATGCTGTTATTTTTCTTTTGATTTCCATAGTATGGCTCCAAGAAAGGGTCAAAAACAACAAGGTGGAGAACAGAACATCTCTCTTGGTCCTCAGGTACATGTTGTGTTCCAGAACACTTGGAATTTTGTTTGGGATAAATTTTTTGAGCCATTTCTGTTGTCTTAAATTTTTTGAACGTTTGAATTTCAGGCCAGTGAAGGTGAAGATGTCTTCGCTGTTGCACACATCTTCGCTTCGTTCAACGATACTTTCGTGCACATTACTGATCTGTCTGGAAAGTGAGTCGTCTTTTCCGTTTGATTAAGTTTCTTATTTCCATCCTGTTGTGGGACTTTTTTGCCATTTTATCGTTGTTTTTATTTTTTCTCTTCCATTTGAATTGTTGAAGGAACATCGGTGATATCTGAAATGCAAGTAATAACTTATAAAAATAGTTTTATCGACGCACTTCGTTTTACACATTCAACCTGAGAGGCAGGTGGTGATGTTTATGAAGTACGGTGATTACCAGATATAATTAGAAGGCTCTAAGCTTGCATTTCAGTAGAGCTAACAGAATAATAAAGCTACAGTCAAATTAATTCAATACGACTTCACTTGAGGCCTTCTTAGTTTAACCTGTAACCCTTTCACTCCTACAAGTGACCAAGACAGAATTTCTCCTTACAATATCAATACAATATCTAGCAGGTAGGTGATGAGAATAGAGAAAAATGTCAATCATGGGATTACTAGTTGATCCAATACCAAATTCTCTGAACCAACGTCATAAGAATTGTATGGCAGATAGTAAGGAGAATTACTAATAAGATCTTGGGAGTGAAAGGGTTAACTCCCAAGATCTGATTGTTAATTCTCCCATCCAGCTGCTATATATTTCCTTGTGAATTAGTTACTAGTGATGTTGGATCAAGACAACAACTTCTACCCACTAAGTTTGAATATTCTCATCACCTGTTTGCTGGATGATGTATAGATATTATATGGAGAAATAACTTGTTAATCACTTTTGGGAGAAAAAGGGTCAAGCATTGAGCTTTTAGCTAGGGAGGAATATAAAACCTGAAGCATCATTCAAGTTTAATTTCCATGACTCGGCAAATGAGCTTATATGAGGGTGTTTTTTTTTTCCCACAGGCAATACTTTTGAATAAATCATGATATACCTCCTTACTCTATTAAGTTTGCAAATTGTAGATGTTAAAAATAGTTATTGTTTTTTATCAGAGAAACAGTTGTTAGAGTAACAGGAGGAATGAAAGTTAAGGCTGATCGTGATGAGGTAAGTATTGCATTGTATTCTTGCCTCCTGAAAGTGAAGGTTAGATCTTACACTTTGGACAAGATGACCTTAGTGAGTTGAATGCAGGCAATGATGTCTTTAATATACGCTGATGTCCAGTGATAAGAAACATGCTCTGAGCTTGCTTCATTCATGTTACATTTTGTTAGATGTTCTGTATATATACAGGGTTCTCAGTAGAATTTTGTACAGCCGTTGCTTTGGTAGTTACAGGCGTAACCCTAATACACACGTCCTTTGGGCGTGTAACTTGGGCCCATAGGGCCCAAGCTGCTAGGGGGGTCTGGGGGCATGCTCCCCCGGGAAATTTTTTATTTAAGATGCTCAGAAATGCTTTTTCCTTCATTTTGGGGGCATATTTTCTCATTTTCTCCAAACAAGTTTAAGTACATTTTGTAATCTGTTCAGTGGCTTTGAACTACGGAAAGTTGAAATTATCTCTTATCAAACTGAAAACTACACTGCAATATTCAATGAAATATTAACCTGCAATAACAATGCTTTGCTTTCTGAGTTAATGGAATTCATTTTATACAAAAATAATTATTAGGTGACCAGTCCTCTCCAAATGGGGGCACCCACTTACAAAAACTAATTCTCAAGGCCACACTGACCCAGTAACTGCTATATATCTAAATGAGAAAGAGTATAAGATAGCGCAAATATTTGTTAATGAATGAACCGGCCATGTTTTTGCACGTGGAAAGACGACATCTGCGAGAGGCCTGGGTTCAAATTTACAAATTCAATATGGCGGCCCTATTCAACGTTGCGGAGACGTGAAGCGATTGTTCGGTTATTCTATGGTCTGCAAAAAGGCTATTCACTTTGACAACTAAAAACCGAAGAAAGGTACATTGCGAAAGCAACTAACAGTCAATAGTTTACCCAGCAATTTACTCAAAAAGCCGTTCTTTTATTTGCATTTGATAGACGAATTGATCTACTGGTTGAAGCACTTTGACAGCCGTAACACTTACCTGTGACACCCGTGACAGGTGTTACGGGTTACGGGTTCAACTGAGAACCCTGATATATATAACAACTTTATTTAAATAATAACATTATTATTAAAAAAAAGGGTTATAGAAGGAAGGAACTTAATCCTCATTGTAAACTATACCTCAGAGATAAAAATTTAATACTATGCAATATACATATACATACTGAAACATTTTACAAACAGGCATATATCTATATAAATATAAAATCTAAATAAAGAAGACATATCCAAGGCTGTGCTCTAGGTAAAATTTAAGGGTGCCCTTCGGGCGCCTAACCATGACAAGTAGGTTGCCCAGCCTTCCAGGTTGGTCACCCAAATTGATTAATTAATTAATAATTAATTGATTAATTAATAATCCATGACATTTTGAAAGAGTAGCGTTGTATACTTCTTACAGTTCCAGGGAATCTGCAGAATTGCCAAACAGTTTCATCTTTAATCTCTCTCGTTTAATATTCACTTCACTGGGCACAGGCAGCAAAGCGAGTTACTATATTTAGCAGTCACGTGCTCTATTTTGGTGAACTTGTGAACCGATAAGGAAATTTCTTTGAAGACCACTAAAATAGGTTTCGAAACAAAAGGGTTCTTATATTAAAGTTTTATTTTTGTCAAATTTTGATCGAATGATTACAATTGCGAGTAAGTCACCAAATATGATGCTGATAAACATCTTGCATGCCACAGACAAAGCTAATTAAATAAACACAAATTTGTATAAAGGACAGTTTCGTTTTATTAATCCCGCACTCCACTATTAAAACTGTTGAAACACAAAAATTAATTATAAGCATTAACCACTTCAATAGAAAAATAAGATCTTCAACACATGCTTGTGCAAAAATTGTGCAGTTTCTCACAGGCAATGAAAAAAGAATTTTTCGTGCTAAATCATGTGAAACAATATTACATAACACATGCGACAACTTTGAGCATGAACAATTCTTGTTGTTGTCCTGCCAAAATTTTTTTAGTTCTGCAAATGTCATCAAATTAGTTACAATCAGAGGCTCACTTTATTGCGTCGTTCAATGGACAAGAAACCTGGGCTATGTACTATATTAATAAACCGGAAGAGAAACCACCGAAGCAAAACAAGACCCATGACCTAACTTAATATTTAACCTAAATGTACAGATCACACAGGCTATTGATTGCACTGCGCTTTCAGCACTTTTGCTTTTCGGGCTAACGGGGAGCACGATGGAGTTTCTTTTTGTTTCGTTCCATTCCGTTTCTATACGTTTGCTGGTTTCGTTTCAGGTTTTCACACAAGCCAAAATGTTAATGCCCAAGACCAAATGTTAGTCACCTGAGGTGACCGGGTGCCACTAGAGCACAGCCTTGATATCTAAGATAAAAATTTTGTTTAAAATTATAATTAAATGATGTACAATACATAGAATAATTTAATTTTGTAATTATGGGCCTTGTTAAGTAATGTTGATTTAAGAGCTTTCTTAAAAGCATTCATTGAGTCAAGTTCAACTACTGATGACAGTAAACTGTTCCATGTGTCGATATATCTGTGCCAAAAAGAGTACTTAAAGAGTACTTCTGTACAAGTGAGTATCTAAAATCTGGGACTCAGACCACTTGAAAAATGTTGCAATGATACAGCTGTTCAGAATCTGATAAGTGTAGTGTTTTTGTGCTGTATTTTTTTAATTTTTTTTTTTTGTGTGAAGATTCTTGTTAAGGAGAGTCTTTTCTCCTGATTGTTGTTATTATTGTATTTCTTTTTCAATTAATAGTTACCCTTTTCAATTAATAGTTACCCTTTTCAATTAATAGTTACCCTTTTCAATGGAGCAATTCTATTTAAACAGTGACATAGTTATGCTTAAATATAGTGCCATAGGGTAACTAACTGCTGACAGAAATTTTTGAGTCCTAGATTTAGGATTTTCATTTCTGTTATTCCATGTAACTAAACACTTTTTTTATGTTGCTTACATGGCAGTCAAAGTAATTGAGTCCCCTGGGCTGATTTATTTACTCAATGTATATCATCTGTTTCAGGCTTCCCCTTATGCTGCAATGTTGGCTGCGCAAGATGTGGCTGCTAGGTGCAAAGAGATTGGTATTACTGCTCTGCACATTAAGCTTAGGGCAACTGGAGGCAACAGGTTTGTGTGTTTCCCAGGTTATATCAAGCTATTATTTTGCAGTATGGTACTTGCAGTTTTGATATTTGCCTTTTGATATTAGCCTTTACCTAAATCTCTTAACAGTCCCCATTGGGACAAGAAAATAATGCCTCAGGGATTTTGAAACTAAGAAAGTCATGTATAGAATGTTTCATGGAAACTCTATCTATATGGTATTTACACACAAGTTGGTAGTATTGGAAATTGAATGAATGAGTGCAGCTAACAAGTGAGATTTCTGATACAAACTGATAAGTACATAAATACCATACAGACAGACTTTCCATGGTGTATCGTATTTATTATATACATACAGAGATTCAATTCTTGTTTAATGACAATTTATTGTTTGGCAGATTCAAGGCAAAATCTCATAAATTGAAAGATGTTAACCATAAAAATTGCCTTTTCATCAGAAACAATGCAACACTACTGACAGGAAGTGAAAAATAACAAAATACTTCACTATGCTTGAAACAAAGCATCTTCAACTTGAGGGTTCATAATCTTCTCTGTCTTTTTGTTGATCCAAGCAAATGAACTTCTTGAGATATATGCTAAATTTTCAGTTTTCTCCTGTTGCAAAAATTATTTGAACAGTTTCAAAGCTCGCTGCTTTGTTTTATCCTTTTCTGCCTTTTTTTCCTCCTTCTGCTTGCTTTGTATTCTGCATTATGTTCCACAGAGTATTCTTTGTCATCTTAGCCCAGATAGCGGATTATTGATAATATTCTGAACAGCTGAAAAATTAAATGATGCCAGTCTAAATGGAATTAGAATCACCTTGATATGTTTCATACATGAAAAACATGAAATGTGGCTCCTGATTAAACATATTGTTTTCCTCACACTTAAATGAAAGCTTTACTTTGACCAGCTTTTGTACAAAAATTTATTTTGCCCCTTTTCATTGTGTAAATCTCAATAAGTAAATAATAAATAACCATGATGTATGCATGACTCTTGGTTCTATTTCAGAACAAAGACTCCTGGCCCCGGTGCCCAGTCTGCTCTGCGAGCTCTTGCTCGTTCCGGAATGAAGATCGGACGTATTGGTAAGATACAAAGCACTTTTACTGCTGTTCTCCATAATTTCCTTACTAGTGGGTTGACTAGATTTGTCTTTTTATGCCTGATTCATGAGTGGTGACACTAGAAAATTTGGCCTAAACACAATGGCAAGTATGTGTAGATGTGACCCAATTGTCTATTTGAACTGTGGTGATATACCCATTTAAGAAAAAAAAGAGGTTTTTTTTTTGTTGTAGTTGGTGCATACTACTATATGCCCAAGTGGTTTCAGCTGTGCCCTTTTGCAAACTTCTTTAAAAAAAACTCCGCTTATACACTTCCGTGTATGCCTTTCTCCAGCAAAAAAAAATAACATGTTAGAGTGGAGGTCCAAAGCAGGGTTGTAATAAAACCTCAAACCTGCCAGAGTTTATATAGGTATTTTTCCCTTTGCTACCAAAATCTGCTGTTAACATAAACCTCCCACTGCATTTTCCTTTTAATCCCCTTTTCTAATTCTAAAAAGGCTCGTGTTGTCCAAAACTTAAGTATATATGTTTATGTTTAACAGAGGATGTTACTCCAATACCTTCAGACAGTACAAGGAGAAAGGGTGGTCGCCGTGGACGACGTCTGTAAATTTGCGCCTGTGACAAGCGGTGAAATAAAAAATAACAACTCTAGAGACAAGTGCTTGTGTCCTTTTTGAAAACATTCTTCGGCTATTAGAGATGTTCATCGGGAAGTAACCCTTCCCCTCTCACCCCAAAGGCTTGAAAGGATCGAAGACACGGCTCAATGAGCAGCCAGTCTCCGAGATTGATTAAAGATCGGGCTCAGAATTAAAACGAAAAAGTAAATGGTTGAAGTTGGGGCTGTCAGGAAAGTCTTCGAGGCAAAAGCGACTAGACTACTACTGCTTAGTCCCCATTTTCATCAGCATAAAGTGACTTAATGTTATTTCCGCGAGATCTGTGTTTCGTATGCAGAAAGAATATCTTGTCTTGTCCCTCCACACGGTTGATTGAAAACGATTAAAAGGAAGATTAATTTGGCTTTATCAATTGAGTTCACCTCGTAGAGAGTTTCTTAAGCTAATGTTACGAGTTTTAGCCCTTCGTCAGGGCGACAGAAGGCTAGTGCTCGAAACGTCGGTTTTAGAAAATCCTTACGGTGACAAATTTACATTATGAACTCGGTTGATAAAACCAACTTATATTGTAATATCACAACGGTTAAGAACTTTAGGATAAATGCACTCTACACCTCCCGGCTTTCATTGGGTGTAACACTTGCAAAAATTAAGAAATATTGAAGGAGTTCTCACTGTGCGAATGACTTGAATTATCTCTTAAACTCGCTCCAGACCTCGCTTCAGACCTCGCTCCAGTTCTCGCGCGCTCCAGTACAAGTTTTTAAAATGGGCGCTGTCGTAGTGACTCGAGGTATCGCGAACACATTAATTGCTTGGAAAACTCGGTGAAATTTCTCTTTTTTTCGAAGTGCAAAGAGCGTCAGAAATTACTTAGGGTTGTGCGGGGTTAAGGGAAGGGAACGACGTCGTTTACAGAGCGATAGATTAGTGGAGGGTTCCTTAGTTACTCTCCCACGGTGGGCAGTCGATAAAAACGAGAGAATCCAGTTTAGTAACATAAATCGATGAATGTCGACAATGTAAGTCAGCTCTGAGCTGTCAATTAATATTTACCGATTTGGAAAAATCATCATCGATTTTAAGCAGTCAGGACGATAACACTGAGGAAAGCGTCGATTAAAAAATGAATTTCTATTTTTAGTTAGAATTTTGCAGACAGTTGCATGTAGTTGGCGTCTCTTTCGGCGTCACTCAGCGTTTAGTTTCAAATGGAAATTAAACTTATTTGCCGTCGCAGTTTCAGTTTGTAGAGGACGCAAATTTTGGTGATTTCACGTTGATGTTTTGCAGGGGATGTCTAAGAAATATACTCAGTCTTAAAAACGCATATTCTGAGCTTTCGTTCTTCCTGTTTGTTCTTTTGTTTTGCTACGTCCTTACTGGTGTCCTTTCCGATGAGAGAAATGGATGGTCAAAAGAAGCCCATCAAAACTCGAAAAACTGGTTAAAATCTATCTCAAAACCAAAAACCGAGAATGAAATTCGATCGAAAATATCAAAAGTAATCGTAGAAATGAGGACGAAACCAAGTTCTTAGTCTGAACATGGAAAACCAAATCTCCAAAAATGGGAAACCGCATTTGATAAGAAAACCTAAGATTCCGAGTTTTTTTCACAGTTTTTTTCCAGAAGAAAACCCTAGAAAAAGAAATATTCGATGAGTTCGAATGTCCCGGCTCTTCCTCGCAGCTGCTAGAAATAACTTTCCACAGCTGTGTTTATTGCAAACTTCAGAGCGTTTTTTTTTTAAATTTGACAATGGATCAATATAAATTTATTGGCCCTTCAGATGGCCTTTAGAATCGGCAGAAGGACAGCAAGGCCTTCCCCGCGCAGAAAAGATAAAGAAAAATTCAGAGTTTTAGAAGATAGAAAGGAAAGGCTGAAACTTTCGGTTACTCCACGGCCGAAAAGTTCCTCAGTTTCGACGAGGAAGACGCGATCTTTGGTTAGAATATATTAATCTTCCACAGCGATAGTGTACTAACGTGCGCGAACAAAGTTTGATGTTTGGGGGAAATTTTTCAGCGGAGTTGAGGTTAGTTACAGATGTTTCACTTTTTTCCGTTTGGTAAAACAAATTTTGACTGCTATAAAAAGGAACTAAATTCGCTGAACTGTGACAGGCTAAGACCAGCGAAATTGAGGACAGCAATTCGAGCATTGTAAGGAAGTTTATCTGCCATTAAGCCATACTGCCTGCGAGTCGTTATTTCCCTTTTCAAGTAAGTTGTTTTTATCGCTTCTGCCTAAGTTAGAGCTTTTATTAAGCCTGATAAGATGAGCGGTAAATGCTAAAACTGCTAATAATTGGCAAAATCTTTTGGATTAAAGCTCAGATCGCAGACAGTAAACAGAATCGTCATGAACTGCAAATTTCTCTTTTCAACTCCTCTCTTCATAGGCTAGTCTTAATTAACAAATAGAGAAGCCTTGGCTGTGCTCTGTTCTGTTATAAAGCTCGCAGGATGCGGCTAGAGCACGAAAGAAGTGTAGGGAGAAACACGCGACGTAGTCGAGTGTTTCTCCCCACTTCTTGAGTGCTCTAGCCGCTTCCTAAGTGCTTTATAACAGAACAGAGCACAGCCAAGGCTTCTCTATTTGTTTTATAATAAAGAATCCATTAAATTCCCCGAGCATTACTTTCAATTTTCAAAACAAACTTTATTTCCAAAGCGAACAACAGTGTCGTCAGCATGCTCTACACTCTCATAAAGCACGCTACAATAAGCCAATCAGAATCCCTGTTAGAATGGTTCAAATAATCTGATTGGCTGTACAAGACTAGAGCTGTCAAAAGTGTCAAACCATCAAAGTTAAAAAACCATCAAAGTTCACCTTAAGCGATAGTTTACAAACTAAATAGTTCGGCAGGTCGAATTTAACACTTTTGCCTGAAGTTTTTAAGTCTCTAATACAGAATCTTGAAGTGAAATGTTCAGTGAACTTCAGCCGAATTATGGCTCATAAAAACACGCGAGTTTTTTCACATGACAAGGTAGAAAACAAACTGTTCAGGGCGAGTGTTTTTTGAATGAACGACAGCCGAATTCACCGGAACATGAAGATCGCTCGGGATGACAGCGCCGCAAAACTCGGCTGCAGTGACAGATGTGACTTTCCACTCAACGCATCGGAAAGGATATCAGAGCAAGCTCTTATTTTTTCACTCGAAGGGCGGCCGATGTAGTTTCTGAGGCTTGCTGTGATGACCGGAGATCGCCATGATGAGCGAGCCGCGATGGACTTCAGCATGATCATATTCGCTCAGACACCGTCATGATTAGAATGAATTTTAACAGTTATGCCAGTTTGGTTATATTTTTCATCATTTCTGTTTTGTTCTGTTTTGTTTTTGAACACTGAACTTTATATACTATATGAGTGTTAGCTGTGTTTGATTTTTATTTCCGTACGTAAGCTTGCAATCTAACTGAGCGTGAAAATCTTTAAAACCTCGAATGTCTATTTTGTTTTTCCTTTGAGGATTTTCGTATCTGCTCACGTTTTAATAACGTAAATTAGTACAATTTGCAGATGGCGTGACAGCTTTAGCTCAGTTCTATGCTCTATGCTCTCATAGAGCACGCTCTTTCAACCAATGACAGCGCGCGTTATATCCGAACTTTATTATAAATTACGTTTAACACTAGTACAATAATATAGAAACAAAAATGAGCGACGAAGTTACGGCTGCATGACTTCAATTGTCGACCTACAATTGGTCTGACGCATTGCCCAGCAATCAATTCTTCCTAAGGCATTGGACTTGCCAGCGTAAATTTATGCTGTCCTCTCTCCCAACCCCCCCCCCCCAAGAAAGTAAATTGTCATCTGCCGATAATTTTCCGATCAGTCAGGAGCTTTCCGCTTAGCTACGACAGCTGAGTCCCTAAGCTTACAAATAACAAAGTGACCTTTAAACGACGATAAGTGTAAAAAGTTAAGCCGGAACAGTAGACCATTTCTTGCCATAACATCATGCTTAGAAACAATTCAATTTTGACCCAACTCTCTTTTCGGTGGGAACCTGAGTTTTTATATCTTAAACAGATGTCCCTTTAATTTTAAAGTCATAATATCAAATTACATAGCTCCTTTGACTCTGATCACGACACGTGAAAATGATCGCCAGCATACAGTTTTTCGACACACTGCTCAGAGTGGGTGTGATACAAATTTGACAAACTTGGCTTCTGATCATCAACGTTGTCCTACTCAGAAAACCATTCTTGTAACACGATTGTGCATGAGCGTAATTGTCTATGTCTGAAACATGACCGACCATAGGCGTGCTAAGAATACTTACCTCTTCCGGGGATCGAGAAGTTAATCAGTAAAAGGTTCTTTTTTTTCATTTTCTCGGTACAGAAATCTAGACAAGGGTAATTTATCACACGATGCCAAGAATGAATAACCAAATATAACAAATGATACAAAATGGCGAAATGAAACTGATCAAGAAAGCTCAGATTATATTTCCACCTTTTATGTACCGCCCATACGTAATTTCATTTTCCATGAGCGTTTGGCACAATGTCAATGAGGAACTGGTAATTTTTCACGCTTTTTAGAGCAAGCACAAGGTACTGAGTAGGAGAGTAAACAAGTGACAGCATTATAAACAGATGGTGTAACTACAGACAGGTATGTAAAAGGAAGATGTTTTTATTTGTCTGTGGCGTCGGACAAAGAAAAAGGTTCCCTTCGAGGAGATATGAATGTCAGACTTTGCGCTGACTGTTAACCTACAGAGAACTTATTTGTGAGTCAGGCCACGTATTAGGTTGAATGTATAGGTTGTTATTAGTACAATGACACTACGGTGAATCTGACGCTAGCTTTCTTTGTGACCTCAAGGGTATATAGTCTAAGAGGTTCTTTTAGTCTAGATCAGTTTTGATTGTTTTGTTTCTCCTGAATTTCGAACATTACTGTGTCTCTTGCAATTTAATGCAAACGGCATTATTTTTTCATACCGATATTCATTTGCTCTATCACAGTCGATGTTACATCGGACCTCAAAGTCATTATGTAATGATACACTTGAATATCAAATGCACTTGATACATTTGGTCAAACCGGATGCACATCATAGAATTTCTTTTGTGTTACCGCTAAAGGATATGATTGGTAGAAAGAAGCCAACTTTTCAAGAACAAAACTCAGTGATGTTCGACTTGACTTCTCTGCTTTCACATTATCGTAGCTAGCCCATTCTTCGATGTCAGATAGAAACAAGAGGATATAATCTCATCTCTTGAGATGAATAATAAAACTAATACAGCGATCTGTTAATAGTATCTGTATTTTCTGCATCTCCGGGTCGCTCATGAACACCATCATCAAAGAAACTTAGTCGCTTGAAAAGTACGTTGACGTTTTGTTAAATCTAAAGCAAAAGTTAAAAAAATGGACGGGAAAAACACATGGGTTTCCGTTATTTCGAGTATTCATACGGCACTCTCCGCTTTGAGAAGGCATTTTCTACGATAGGAAGATTGATAAAGTTGCCAACCACATCCTGCTCCCTAAGTGGGGCAAGCCTCGAGGCACAAGCATAATTTCGAGCCAAACACGAATAGTTGTGACATATTTTGCCAAAATCACCGCAACCTTAGATGTCTTTTGTGGTCATTTGTGAAGATTCTTGATTCGAAATAAACCTGTTATCTTACTAGTTCTATTTACATTTGCAAGTTCTTAATTAAAGCAGCTCTTGTCAAGTATTAACGAAAGGCCTAAGTCGTTTTCTAAGTCGCTGAGAGCATGTTAAATACACAAGTATTGACTTTTGGTTTACGCTCCAGAGTGAAATCGAGTCGCAGCCTTGGATATCTTTTGTAGTCAGCTGAGAGGATACTTGATTCAAAATAAACTTTCTATCTTTCCGATTCTATTTACATTTTCGAGTTCTTGTATTAGCTCTTCTCAAGTGTTTATGTAAACCTAAGCCGTTTTGTGAGTCGTTGAAAGCATGTCAAATACACAAGTATTGACTTTCGGTTTTCGGTCCGATAGGAAATCATGTCTGAAAGATCGCACATTCTGCTCCTAAGCTAAATGAAATGACATGCCCATCAAACGTTCCACATGGTTCAGGAGTCAACACTTAACGGTTCTCTTCGGCTTCTTTAATTGCGGAAGTCGCACCAAATCCGCGGTAAGCGTTCCCTAAATCTTCTTCTGTGCCATAAAAGTCTCTAAGACCGTAATCTCTCCAACGACGAGCCAACCTTCATCTGTCGACTGATTCGATTTGTCTGTGCGATGCATGATGATCGCATTTCCAACTGCGGTCTTTGGCTTAATATCGATCGAGTTCTTGATTACAAAACTTTTCATGCCGGCTTCCTGATTCATGTGTTAAATTTGGACTCGACCGGTACACTAAAAAATGTATATTTTGGATATGAAGGGAGAAACTACCCGTATCTCTGGTTCTTTTGCTCGGAAACTATTTATATTTCAGACTTTGTCTTGGTTGATCTTCACGAAGGTCCATTGCAAGGTAAAATCAATAGATTATAATCTCTTGCTAAGCTAGAATAAGAAAAATGGTAATTTTTGAGCTCGGTTTAGGAATAAGAAATATTCTCGATTTTGTCATGGGCACTGGACAAAGGTAAAATTCTAGTCTCCAAGGAGGAATTGATATTTAGATCTGTGGCTTTCGCGCTCCGATGCTTTTATGATCTGCAATGTTGAAAACGTCGAGCGTGTCAATTGAATAAAAAGGATGCTAAGTTTTGAGAAGTTGATTTTCAAATCACAAATGTTTTTCTCGTTTTTGTCATGTGTCTGGGAAAGAAACGAAGAACATCTCAGGTTCCCTTGTCACTGCTCTTGTCGCAGAAATGAGATCACGATATGATTTTATTCATTTTCATCTTTTTTCTTTTCAACCTTTGTAAAATAACAACATTTGCGCGACAATATCATTACCCAAAATCCAACCTACGTAGGAGCAGACCCTGCTCTTGGGGTTTAATAGCTGAAGTACTTCCGTCATCCTATCATTATCTCCTGGATGTATGAACCCCTCTCAGCAATACAGGAACAGGTCAATTTTCCTCCTATATTTCCTTTTTTGTATATAAACAGCCATTACTAATTGCGGGTTGCGTGTGGCTTCGATGAATGTATTGTTGTTAAGGAATTCGTCTCAGACGTTAAAATTGACCAGATCCAGCTATCACGACTGGTCAATAGCGCTTAACGCTTATTTACTGTAAACGACATGCTTGGCGACGTATGAGCTTTAGGAAATACCATTATCCATAAATTTCACATGCGCAGAAGTTTTGGAAGGCTTAGTTGGCCTTTCTCGTGAGCGCGTGAGAAAATGTACCATCTTCATCTAGCCACTTCCTTGCGTGACATAGGAAGCTGATGCCGGGCACACGTACAACCACGGATTTGAAAAGCTTTTTAAAAGCTGTTTCGACATTAAAACGTAAACGCATTTCGAGGGATATCACGTTGTAGTAGTGTGAGGTCACGAGAGTTATATGGCCCTTTTACCTAAATAAACGGGAAGAATTGTTGTCTTCTTGTCACATAAAAAAGTTTTAGCTTGATTTGTGGAAGATTCCAGCTCTTTACGGAGATCGACGTACAAGTCGCAGCGTCCTAATTTTCATGATTGTTTTGGAAAGCAAGCTGAGGTGCAGGTCTTGGGGAAATTCTTAGCCCGGTAACCGAGATTGCAGTCGAAAAACTGAGATCGTTATGTCTCTGTAAAGCCAAAATGGTCAAAAAGGGCCGTTTTAGACCTTGAATTAGTGATAGCTCAATTCTCGGTGGGACATATGTCCCATCGTCTCTATGCGCTCGGGGAATGGCCGGGTTACCGCTTCATACAGGTTGACCACTTAATACAGGTTCCACAGATTGGGGGTATTATTAAAGAGAAAACGATAAACAACGCCACTTTATACCATAATTGACCAGGTCTTGTACAGAATCTCGCTCAAAATGTAAGTTCCTTTGATTTTGGGAGAAAAACATAGATAAAAAACTACTTGGAAGATTATACTTAGTTTCATTTGAGTGGTCACGTTGACCTCGACCGCTTTATAGAGGTGAAAATTACAGTGATTTAGTTGAAACAAATTCTTGACTTTGACAGCTGACCGCTTTATACAGGGTGACAGCTTAATATGGCTCTACTTAATACAGGTGCTAGAGAATGTCAACAGTTGATAATCTCTCAGCACAAGTGCAATGGAATAATCAAATTGCGTCATCTTGCGGTCAGTTGTCATTGGTTTGGGGAGGGACTAGAGCAAAGAAAGTAGCGCTTCACGTGACGAGGCCAATATTAACGGCTGAAGCGGAGGCTATCATCTTGCTGATATTTCGTGATCTCCGATCATCGAATTAATGAACCCGAAATCGGGTTATCGGTTTTCAGTTTATGACTTCCTCATTCTTTGTGCTTCGTCACGTTATAGCTCGAAAAGCAGAGAAGAAGTTCAGCTGACCATACAACGCAGCTTTTATGATTACTGATTCTGGCCTAGTGTAAAGTTGGACCATTTTACGAGAAATTTTCCGTACTTATGGCGAATTAACAATAAAACGATTCTCAGATACAATTACAACAGTAGTGACAATGACGATGACAACGTTAATGACATTGACGATTGACAGTTGCAATGACAACCGATGAGGACGTTGACAATAACAGTGACAATGAAGAATGATTCCACAACCAACATGTTCATTCTCTCTTTTCTCTTTCTACATGTCGCTGAGAAATATTTTTATTTAAGAATGTGAAATCTAGTGGACAGTTATTGTGATTTAATGTGCAGGACCGTATAACCGCGACCTCTCACCAATCGCAGACAGTCACACTTCAAAAAAACTGACAAAAAAATGCAGAACAATCTTCGAGATCGCACACTGAAGAAACATGACGACATCTCCTCAAAAAGTGCCTGCGTCTTCAGAATTCCAAGGGTCTCTCGCGTTGCTACGGAAATATGGAATGTTCTCCACGTAATGCTTAGTTTGTCGTTCCAATTAGAGCTATCTAGTTTCCCTGACCTTCCTTATTGATTCAGCTACGTGAGTAGACTTCATAATTCAATTCAACTCTCAGCAACAAAGACCGCAAAAGTTAACATGTTGAGACAGGTCGCGGCCTTATTTCGCTGCTTGCTCGTTAGAAAATGAAACGAGTTCATGGTCGACACCGAAAGTAAGAGTAGAAATGCGTTTCTAAAACTTCTCGGGGGCGCCCGTAACTTTTTCTGACTGTTTATAGGTGATTTTCTTGGCTCTAAAAAAATGTTTCTCATTTCCAATTCAGTCGTAGAGTTGAAAGAAATTAGTTTATAACAAAAATACTTTATTTGAAAGAGAACCCAAACAAGAACTTAAATCAACATTCCTTTTTACAGTCAGGATTTGCCTTTGCACTGACTAAGAACTAAGGCCGGGAAAATGAAGAAAAAAATCGCATTGGCAGCAAGCACCGCCAAATATTTGATATGCTTATTGCTTCTGGCCCATGCAAAGGGTTTTAATAGTCCTAAGGAGGGACAACGTGTCTTCGATGTGTACGGCATTCCCCACCCCTCGCTCCTTCTCTACATTTTTGCTGCCGTCATCTGAGTTCCCAATTTTCTCGTTCTCACATTTCTTTAACCCCACGCCGCCCCCACGTGAATTAATGTTATCAAAGCTTTCAAACAGTTGTGGATCGTATTTACATTGAGCTTTTAACCTTAACAGATTCGATCAATAGTATGCTAACGAATCGCGCTCATTCCTCTTGTTAATTACGATTCAGTTTAACTTATCTTGTTCTGGGAAATCAAGCCTCTTACAAGCCATGGAATTAAATTAGGCTATTTGATATTTGTGTATACATAACTGCATCGAATTCGGTCTGTTTTGAATAATCAAGATATACAAAAACAAAAAAGTTTCGTAACCTCCCATAAGAAGCAGAATAATAGTTCAACCTGTTTATGAGGAAATGAGTGGATCGTAAAGATTCTGGCTCTGTAAACTGCGAAGTAGGTGACATGAAAACACATCTTCCTTTACACAGAAAATTTCAGCACCTCCTCTCATTTAATATGATTGGCTCAATATTTCACTAATTGAATGATTGGCGTCTATTGTAATCTGCGGTCACTTAAATGTCTGGAGATGTTTCTAAGGACTTCCGTACCAGCCTCTCGTTGCTCTAAGGAAGGGATTGAAATATCCCTCATCTCCTGCTGCTGACACAAGAAATCCTTCATGTGGTTCATGTAGCACAGTCAAATAAGACTTGTGGACATCACGAAGGTAGGACTTTCAGGTGTCATTTTTTCATTCGTCTTTGCTTAACAACTGCGCGCTTTGTGATTCGCTTGGGTGACACGATTGATGATGGTCGAATTTATAATACTGTTGGTGGGAAGGTTGCGGTAGCGTCAAATAACGTTCCAATCGTGCTAACTTTACAAAATTTTCGTATATCTCTGCGCACACGTTCAATTACGGAATGGCTAGGCTACTGGTCGCTGTCATGTTTCATATGTTTGCTCTGTTGTTCAGTTTATGCAGATATTATTGGGGCTCCAGCGCTAATCCGTAACACAACATTAGATCTCGAGGAAGTGTGAGAATGCGACCTAGTTACTGCGCTCTTCGATAATTCCTTCTAACGAGCATAAAATAGATTCAAACTGCCGAGTGAACTGTAGAAATATGTATATACCTCGGAAAGGGTGCCGTTTTAAGTGTCAGACTTCGAAAAGAAAGCGTGTCGCTGATCTGTTTTTTTCGCGCCAGCTTGCCCCTGGTACCGTATAAAGGTCTGCTCCTCGCTCCGTATTACAGCGCAGCGCTCCACTAAACTTTTTCTCTCAGAACCACTATTGCCTTAGCTCAACAATATCGATATTACTTTGTGTATGTCATCAAAATAAAAAAGCTGCTTATTTTTGGCTAAGTTCACTTTATTCTGCTCAGCAATATTTAAAATAATACTGGTTTCTTATCGCGTGGCCCTATATAGGTGCTTATGTAATACCCATAAACCCTTTTCAAATGATCAAGATTACAATACAGACAAGCTTGCTCCAATATTTTGTAGAAACACACAGTCATTAGTTAACTTCTCTATCTCAGATCTCGCTGAATATTTACGTCGGAATTTTTTGATGGAAATACTGAACTCAGGACTCACTTGTGAAATCCAATGCCCCCCTCAGAGCTCGGTACTTCATGTGCCATACACAAATGTAATGTTTTCCAATGTTGTTCACATGTTGTCTATTTTTGCTCCGTTCAATATATTTTCAAGAATAATAAAGCTAATATTGTCACATCTTTCATTACCACGGAAATGTTGGCTAACTGTGAACATTCTTTTCGTAGGTCTGGAATCTTGAGCGTTTTGATTTGTTAGAAAAAGCCGCAATTCTTTGAGGAAGTTGAGGATTATCGGCGAACATCCTAGAGCTCTCCAAAAATGCAACGAGCTACTCTGCTCGTGGTCATTGTGTTGTGCGTATCAGGTGAGTAACTACAGTAAATCTATTTTTTCTTTGAGTTAGGAAGGACATTTTGAGGAATTGATTTTACACATAGGAAAATCGATTAGCTACGTATGTAAAATGTCCATGGTTCGATAAGGAACTGGAACAACGGTCGGCGCGGCGCTTTTTAAAAATTTATCATCGGAATAATTTCATTTAAACTATTGCGTTATCAAGCTACTTCAACATCAATACCAATTTAACTGAAATCAGTATCTATTTAAATAACGCCGAAAATATTGCCAAGAATTCGAAAGTATTATAGAGACAAGTTAAGACAGGAAAAAACAGATCGTTCGCTTAACCAGTTAATCTTGAAACGCGACAAGCTTTCTTCGGTTCAAAGATAGTTGAAAACTTTTCCGTGCATGGTACGAGCTTACACAGTTTTCAAGTATACTGTCGGATGTTCCTTTGAATTTGTCATGCTCAAATTTATCGGCCTATAATCCTACCACCTTTACCCGTTTTGTTTATAGGTGAACATAGCGAAAATTTTCCTTCTTTTTCAATTAAGACTTCGACAAAGACACAAGTTGGTAATCAAATTACGCGAGCACATTGCTACTCTTCCCCTAAGGTCAAACAGCCCACAGAGTCTGACACAATGTCGGCAAACGGAAAACAAACAATACTGCTTATTTGGATGAAATTAATTGCGACGAGATTATTTTTAAATAAATGTATCTCGTTTATGTAAACTGTTTCTTTAATAGCGGCTCCAAAAGGCTTTCTTTGCGAGCGAGTAACTTACGAATGGTATACATAAAGGGTCCCTAACAAAATAAGTAATTGGAATTGTTCGAAAGGTTATCTGTATATGCTTTTATCTCACTAAGAGGAAGGGATTATTAAGTTTCTTTTAGTTTTTTCCTAGTTTCTGAGTTGTGTTTGAAAAACAAACTCTAACACGCCCAAACTATAGAAGTCAGCTTGAGAATGTGCTCTACTGGGGGAGGGTAGGGAGTTTTGTTAAACAGCTGTACAGATCGCAAATCGAGTTTCACTTTGATCCAAAATGTATTCAGGGAGTAATTTCGCATTTCAATATCTTCAGTAGGACGGTAAGCTTAATAGTTAGAAGGTCTTGTGTGACACAGTCAAGTGGAACTAGCTTTGTTATTTTCATTTAGCTTCATTGCTGATCTAAAGCGGATGAAAATTTTGATTAGGAGTTAACCCAATCGTTCCTGTTCAGTAATTTCTGGTTACTTTGATCGGGTTCAGGCTCTAGATAAGTGTTTAAAATCGCTTTAGGACAACGCAGAGTTCTTAGGTTGGATTACCTGCATGTTTTTTTTGTGTGTGGCTTTTCGTCCAATTGGAAAGATACAAATCGAACTGAAAGTAATAGTCAGTTACCGTGACAAGAATTCATTGGCTGTATAACGCTGGTGTGCGTGCGGTTTTTGTTATCTCCAGAACGCACTCGTTGTTTATTTGTGAATGAGCTACATTTTCCTAACGAGCCAAGTCCCTCTTCATTAACGTGCTGCTTACACATAAAGAATGCTTTCCTCAAGAATTGGTGAAACAAGACGCGGGTTAATGCCTGAAATACATATGCGTTACTGATCAAGCGTGAGGTCAAGATGGCTTGATACTGGCGGAATTTTTTTGGCGTTTTTATGGACTGAGACGAAGTCAAGGTCCAAAAACCGTAGAAAAAGAATGAGGCTGCTATCTAGCCATCTTGACCGAACAAGCTTTGTCAATAAAGGATTTACTATACAGCAAACAAATTCGCTCTAATACGAATCAAGAATGACTGGTCGATTTCCAGAGCTAGGAAACAAAGCCTACTGTGTTTGCAGCACAATAAACCCTCAGAGAGTCGTTTATTTTTTCTTTATCTTAACTGTCTTCTGCCGCTTTTTGCGACTGCATCGCCGACATTGACCAAAAGTTGTGGACTTTGTAAGTCCGCTCCAAGCATTTTCTTACTTGCGTAGCTAATGCGAACATTAGTTTTGCTTCATCTTGCCCACGAGCGCTGGCACCAATATAATAAACGTGCTTAATTTATATGTAACCGCAAGTGTTGACATTGTTTCCAAGAATATGCATGTTCAAAACATTTTGAATTAATTTATCTGTAGGTCATGATTTGACTTGAAATAACTTAAGAAAAATTCAGGAAAAGCTCATTAGTCTTGTAAACTCCGAAAATATTTCTGGAGTGAACTTGCTTCCTTGTCTCAAAATGAGTTTCTCAGCTCATATTATGAATTTTCTTCCAAAGAAGCATTAGGGCAAAACTCCTTTGCTAGGTTTTTGTAACATCTCTTCAAATCAACTACTAGCAACCAAATATTGCTATCTGGTGAAACAAAGCCAGGCATTATGGCTTGTGTATTATCCAAATGCTAGGTTATTTGTTTGTAAACACAAAATAATGAAAAGATCAATTACAAAAAAAGTTGGAACAGTGGAGATGTTTCAGGTTAGGAAAGAGAGATGACAATGTGATTACTCTTGAGTGAGGACCAGCCTACCTATCATGCCAACCTATGCAAAGAAAGAAACCTATATGTCAGCTAGCCTTTAATCATTGTGCAAAAATTGTGCCTAATGTCTAGTTTATTGATTTTGATCACCATTATCAGACATGCAAATAAAGTTCTTTGCTCATTCAGAACACCTTTAAAAATGGTTTCCTTTTTTCTTCTTCCTTAAAGGAACCTCTGCACAAAATTGTGACTTTGAGTCCAGTGTTTGCAATTATAAACAGGATAAGACTGATAACTTTGATTGGAGGTGGTATCATGGTGCTACAGATACCAAAAGCACAGGACCTGCCAAAGATCATACACCAAAATCCAATAAAGGTGAGTACTGAGTCAGTTTCAGCACAACTGTACTTTGTTAGTTGGTAATAAACCTATAAACTGATTTCTTTTAAACCTTATTTTCCTATGTTAATGGTTGTGTTTATAGTGACAGTAAGAATGGTTTTAACAGCAGGTGGGTAGTGGAAAGATGTATCAGCTTGTAAGGAGGTGTAGCTTAACTTCAAATAACAATTTCTCAAATGTCATTTTATTACTTGCATGCCTAAAATTCTCCTGAGAAAAGGCCAAAGTGTTTGAAAATATTTGATGAGAACAACTTCAATGCTACATAAAGCTCAAAAAATGAGCAAATGCAAGAATCTAGAACTTCCAATAGTCTTGTTGGAGACTGGGGCTGGGTTGTATGAGAGACAGTGGCAAAACAGTTAGTGCACTGGATGCCAGGAGAGAGGTCTGTGTTCTAGACCTGAGGGGGGTGGGGCATTTTGTATCTTGTTGGAGGCAGAATTGCCCAAGGAACAAATGGGAAAAGGGGGAGTATGGATACAGATCTGGGGAGTTAATGAAGTAATACTTTCAAACTACTTAAAACTTTTTCCCTATCTCAATATTTATTGTGCTCTACTTCTAGGTATCAAGCATTGTACAACAGAAAAATCAAAACACAGACTTCCAATATAGATATATATGTATTTATTAATAATTATATACATGTCTAAATAATGTTTCTTTCTCTATTTTTTCAGTAAAAACTATTGGTGGTAACTCCAATGGTGCAGATTGTGTGTTTCCATTCAGATATCTTACCAGAAATTATAGCCAATGTACAGCCGTAGCTCACTCTCTCCTTTGGTGTGCTACCACAAGTGATTATAGCAAAGATGGTAAATGGGGAAATTGTGTCCCGGATGGTGAGTGACCATGACTTGAAACTCTCTTAGAAAAAGATGTTCAAGACTGATGCTAAATGTCTGTTTCAGAAAGGTGTCTGTACCTCACCTTTATGTGAGACAGCTTAGTAATTAGAAAGAGAAATATTTCGAAAGGGTGTCAGGCTAAATTCCCTAGAAAGGAATTTAACAAGAATTTGATATGACAGGTTTTAATTTTTCCATTTCTTCTTTCAGGTGTTTATTCATTGGGCTGCTATCTAACATACAATGGAAACCATATCTTTAGAGTAACCTTACCTGGTACAGTCAGGGGAACAAATGTTATCCAACAGTGCATTACTAAAGCAAAGAGATTTAAAAAAAATAAAAAAAAAAACCTTCAAGGCATTGGTATCAGGAATTATGGTTCTTATTACCGTTGCTACGCGGATGAAGAGGCTGATCTGCGATACAATAAACATGGACCTTCTCTTAACTGTGGATCACAAGGTCTTGGTACTCAGAACACCAATACAACATCTGTGTTCTTGTTTACAGGTGAAATGTGCATCATTTAATTGTGGCTGGGTTGTATGAGAGACAGTGGCAAACAGTTAGTGCATTGGATGCCAGGAGAGAGGTCTGAATTCTTGACCTGAGGGGGGGGGGGGGGGGCATTTTGTATTATAACTCACTTATCACACGGCACAAGATCATGGTACAGTTATCTTACAATAACCTCCCACTATTTCCATTGAAAAAACAAACAAGTCAAAGCCAGGGGAAGAAGCCAACTCAAGAAGCCAGCTCAAGAGCTTCTCATTTTCATCTTTATTACTTAACATGGAAGAAAACCAAAATGAACTTGTTTTGTAGAGTTCAGTGTTAGTGACATTGAAAAGCTGATATCAAATACTGTTCCAGAAAAAAATCAATAAAATTCTGCTGTCAAGGCATAGCATGAAAATTATTGGGAGGGTTATAAAATGAATAAACCCCCTCCTGGCTCGCTTGTATGTTGGCTGATAACATCCTCGGCTGAGAGATTGTCCTAAAAATTTCACATTTGCCCCTGAGGCTTTGCTTCTCAGCCAAATATTCACTTTTCACCAAACATATTAGCAGCCTTGAAAGGTTAATTGACTAATTACATTTGCCTTCTTGTATGTTTCTTGCAGGTCGATATATGTATGTTGAGGTGAATGGAAAGCAGAATGGAGATATTGCCCGCATCTCAAGCCCATTGGTTTCTGTGTCCCAAAAAACCACTAAGTGCTTGAAGTTTTGGTATCACATGTATGGGCCTCACATAGCATCACTTAATGTGTATGCTAACACAACATCTTTGGGATTTCCTATCTGGTCAAAGAATGGTACACAAGGAAACAAGTGGAAGCTGGCCAAAGTTGATGTTGTAATGAGCCAGTCTTATTCTGTAAGTTTTTTCCTATTGGCTTTCATAACATTGGCTTTCATAACATTGACCTTTTTTTCATGCTTGAGCATGGAAAAAAAAAAGGAATTCCTTTTTCCAGGAATTTTAAAAGGCAAGGATAGGAAGTTTTAAGGCAAGGATAGATGTGCACAATAACTTGCCAACAGTTTTTAAAACAAACATCTTTGATTTCATTTATAGGCTAATGAATTAGGTATCAATAAGTCTTTATCGTATAATTTTGTACAAACTATAGAAAGTTAATTTAGTTAGAAATTAAAGTTTTGCTGGTCATATATTGTGAATCTTGTTTTTAGCCAGATAATAAGGGTATGGCAATTTTCTGGTCATATTTATAAAAAAAGATAGAACATAATAATATTGTCTTTATTTTCATGTGGCTGAGTGTAATTTGATCAATGTTTTTTCTTGCCTTTTCTAGCTGGTTTTTGAAGGAACAGCAGAAGGGAATGATAAAGGGGACATTGCTTTGGATGACATTCAGTTGGCAACTGGATCATGTGATTACTCTGGTGAGTGTTATTTGTAGACAAAATGTGTACACTTCCTGGAAAAAAAAACGACTTGTAGAAAATCTTAGATGCTTGTTCTTAGAAGTATAGAACATGGCTATGAGTCTTTTCACTCCTTCAGATAAGATAATAGCTTACAGGGCTGTTATGGGACACTGTTTGATGTACTGTCTGTTTCCTGATAATATTGTGTCTTCCAACTTGCTTTCTCAAGAATTAAGCCTAGTGGTCTAATGTGCCTCTCTGAATGGTTCATGGTAGTTGGGATGCCAACATGTTGGTCCATTCAAATACCAGGGATGTGGTGGTATCATGCTGTTTTTGCATTCAATTAATATAACATTTTTTTGGGGGTTATTTCATAAGTTTTGGTGGCCAAAAAACAAGAGTTAGAGAAGTGAGCTTGGGGCACTACAGTGCTTGAACCAGATCCCTGAGGTAGAAGTTGAGGAGGTCCTGCAAGAGAGAGAGAGAGATTATTCACTGTTTTAAGAGGCATGCAGTCATTAAATATTAAGTGAAGTCAATTTTTGTTCATGTTAAAGCATTCAGGCCTTATGTACCATGTGCAAGTGGTAGCAAAAGTGCAGGTAGAGATGTAGATCACTACTTTTGTTTCTTTTTTTATTCCTAGGTGACCCATGTAACTTTCAAGATGATAGCTGTAGCTTTACACAGGACAACACAGATAACTTTGACTGGATACGAACTAAGGGTTCCACACCCACTCCAGGAACAGGACCAACTGTTGACCACTCATATGGATCTAGATTGGGTAAGGTTTTATTTTTTTATGATTTAATTGATTGCTAATAAGATAAACTGCTGTTGATATTGATGATTTCTTGGTAATTTTGATTATCACCTACTTAGGCTTATTCTTGGTAAGTTCCCAAAATATTCTGTTCAGTGAAACCTTATGATAACTAGATTTTTCAAACCTGCATGGGAGAATCAGTTGATTGCTCAATCACCTTGGTGAGGGTTTTCCTGTCATTTACTATTGTTTATTGGTGTTGTGTCATTCCTTGTGTGTTGGTTCACATTAAGAAGGTTGATGAGACTTCAAATAAATTACCTGCTGGACACAACTTTTAGAATTTAGTTACCAACAGTGAAGTGACTCAGTCACATTGTTGAGCAGCTGGTTGCAATTTTCAGATTCTGTTCCAGGGTGGAGATGGCTTCTGTACGAGTATGTTGCCCAATAGCCTTAAAAGTGTGATTCAGCCTGGGCTTGGTTGCAAACAATATGGCAGCATGTTTTCTAATGCTGTCAACGTGGTAAGTGTAAAATGCTTACTTGGTAACTTTCCTTTTGTCTCTCTGCAGGTTATTATATGTTACTTAAAGCTTCAGGACAGAGCAATGGTGATAAGGCCAGGATAATGAGAACATACAAGAAGGCTACAGTCACAGAAAGTTGCTTTCAGTTTTGGTACATGATGTATGGTTCAAGCCTTGGTACACTCAATGTCTATCAGAAAGTTGGAAATAGTCTTGGAAATGCAATTTGGACTGTCTCAGGTGACCAGGGTGTTCAGAGGACTTGGCTAAAAGGACGTGTCACACTCAACAGTACAGCCCAATTTACTGTAAGTTTGGTTATCTTAGCTCTCAACAGTGTTTGAAACTTTAGAACCACAGATTGTAGTGTTGTCAGGTCACCAGCTGTTTCCATGAATTAAAATGTATTGTTATCATTAACCTTTCAACTCCCAAGATCTGATGGTTTATTCTCCCCTGTAGCTGCTACACATTCCCTTGTAAATTAGTTATGAGAACTTGGTGCTAGATCAAGATAGCAGCTTCTACCGGATAAGTTTGAATATTCTCATTACCTGTTTGCTGAAGAAAGTATGGATATTGTAGGGAGAGGTTTAAATTTATGTCCATCACTTCTGGGAGTGAAAGGGTTAATGGTACTTGCCTCTAAAGGTACTTTTTCTTTTTACTCCAATCATCTGCAAATAATTGTGGATGCCTGAAATACTTTGGGAACAAGCTGTCATGATTAGCACTGACAACAATTATTGTTTCATTCTGATGAATTACATTTGAGATAATTTTTTTTTACTAAGAGCAAACCACAAAACCACAAACTAGATGTAATTATGAAAAACTTATGATATTTGCTACTTGCTATGTTAAATATGTGATTTACTTCTCCACTCCCAAAAACTGTGGGAAAATTGCAACTAAGTTGAGTTTGTCATTAACCTTACTTTTGACTTACTGACAGAAGTTCTTTTCTTATTAAATATTGGTTTCGCATTCATTTGACTAATTGATTGCTTACATTTTTTTCACTGTTAAAAAACTTGCCTCTTAACCCTTTCAGTGGCAGATAAGACAATTTTAAGCATGTTGATAATTTTTTTTTGGTATTACAGGTTGTTTTTGAAGGAGTAAGAGGAAGTGGTGACAAAAGTGACATTGCTATTGATGATATTTCCATGTCTTCAGGCCACTGTCCAAATCCTGGTTAGTGTACCTCTTTTTTCCTGTATCATGGCTTATGGCATACTTAAAAGATGGATTGGTCTATGATTAGGAATTGCTCAGTACAGAAACCTGCAATTTTTCTGACAGAAGGTTAACTCCCTTAATTACCAGTCATAGACAAGAGGCAAAAAACAAAGGCAAAACTTTAAATTAGTTCTTCATATGTCATAAAACAAGGGTTGTAACATTAAAACATGCTACAACTTCATACAATCAACCTTGGCTCCATACATAGCATAGAATAAAGTCCTGAGTTACTTTGATCTTCACTGTAGGGGACTGCAATTTCCAGAATGACTTCTGTACTTGGAGTAACATGGCTGGTGATGATTTTAATTGGATCAGGGGATCAGGACAAACACCAAGTTTCTTTACAGGTCCTGATACAGATCGCCTGGGTTCTTCTCAAGGTACAAGGCTATAGTTACTGTAGAAAGTAGATACAAATGTGTCATAGTCCTTTAAACTTTTTCTATTTATTCCCACCTATCTGGTGAGAAAAAAAGTAAAATTGTGCAAGGAAACAATTCTTTTTCTTCTTTGCTTTTTCTTCTTTCTTGTCATTAGGTGCCTACGCCTTCATTGAGACATCAAGTCCTAGAAAACAAGGTGACAAAGCAAGATTAGTCAGCACACAATTTAATGGAACGGCCTCCAAGAACTGCTTTACTTTCTGGTATCACATGTATGGTTCAAGCATTGGCTCCCTCAATCTTTACCAAGTAGTTGGTAATACTGAAACACTCATCTGGACCCTCTCAGGAAATAAAGGAAGACAATGGTTTAATGGACAAGTGCCAGTTGGAAATCAAGCTAAATATAAGGTAGCCAAACATTGTCAGCCCCCTTTTACTAGCAGCCTGCAATAATGTTATAATTACCAGCCTTGGGAAGCAAAAGATTCTGCTAGAAGGCAGTTTCAACCAACATGTCAGTCATGTAAATGTTTTTGTCTAGAAGAGTCTCTTTTTCCCTTATTTTATTTTTTTCCTTCTGAGGTTTGATTTGCTAATGTATGATAACAACTTTCGAATAGACTGACAAAAACACAATTTAAAACAAGGAATACAGAAGATTTGGTAAATTTTCTATAAACAAACAGAACAATGGTTAGGGCTTTACTGAGTTTCACTTGTCTAATAAGAATGTGTTATTGCTTGTAATAAGTGGCTGTACATGTATTTGTTACTGCTAAGGGTTATAGTGCATGTTGTTTGCCAGTCAAAGCTCCCTTGGTTTAATTATAAGAGACCTGAAGGGGCTCTTTTGTTTGAAATCTGGGGTGAATACAGCTGTAGCTCTCAATTTTGTACTAGTATCAACTGGTGGGTGATGTGAATAAACCAGCAAATCAGCCAGAGGGAGTTTTCTTATTTGTTCACTAAATTCTCTAGTTTGATTGAGAAAGAATCAGATAATGTAATAAGAAGAGTAAAGCATTTATCAGTTCCTAGTAGTTTTTAGAATTGGAAGCTTTCATGAAGGTTAAGTTTAGCAAGTTACCCAAAGACATGTACAAGAGCCACTTTCTTGTGACATTCAGGCTTTGATAGATTAGCACATCCCTGCCAGTACTGATGAGCTTTAATTTTTTTTGATACACACAACAGATCATTGCTGAAGGTATCAGGGGAACTAGTTATCAAGGAGATATAGCCATTGATGACTTTAGGTTCCTTCCAGGAATCAATTGTCAACTGAGTCCGACAGCGGCTGCTCCGAACTATGTTACCACTGCAGCTCCAACAACTTCATCAGCCACAACAACGCCTATTCGTAAGTTACCTTCTTGTGTACTTTCTTAAGTGCCTTTTTTGTGGAGGAACATTCTATCATGCAATAAAACTCAAAATCAAATAATGCAAATGGAAGAGTCTTGTAATGCTTGTAAGCTTGGCAACCTTTGGAAGTTAATGGCAATTTGCCTAAGGTTGGGTCTTGGAGGTTGTAGGAATCTCTTTGCAGTATCATGTTCAAATATACAACAATTTTGCATTATGCTGATCTGACTACAAGAGCTTCAAGAAACTCTTTTTGCTCACAGCTGTGAACTTGATGTAAACAATGAACTTTTTATTATCTTAGGTTGTCAATGTAGAAGCATTTCTTTCCTTCCCACACAATATGTGTTTGTTTTTTGGATGTAGAGTTGAAACTATGTCCCTGTCTGCTAAATAGCCTGGTAGGCTATTTAGTGACCAAACTCATATAGCATATTGAACTCAAATCATATTATCAGTTTTTTCTGAAGTTCCTTACTTATGTGTATAAAATGTTCTCTGCAGCAAGTGGTGGCATAAACTGTGACTTTGAATCAGACATTTGTACCTGGACACAAGACAAAACAGACCAGTTTGACTGGACAAGGAGAGCGGGCTCTACTGCATCATCATCAACAGGCCCCTCTGCTGACCATACAAAAGGAAATGGTTAGTAATGTGATAACAGTGATGCTACTTTTAAACAATAAAATAATGAAATGTTTCACTTCCACCAGGTACTTGTTACTTAGAATTTACTTTGACATTGGCAAGACATCTGCCCTGATGTCTACTTGTTGGTGAGAGATAACGATTGCTTATTGTGTCTTTCCTTAGTTATGTTGACATTCTTTTGGTGAACTGGTTTGCAGGTAATGGCTGGTATGTGTACATTGAAACATCTTGGCCAAGAAAGATGAATGATACAGCAAGGCTTATTAGTAGTTCTATTCCAGGAACTACTGCTAGCAAAGGAAAGTGCTTGTCATTTTGGTATCACATGTATGGAGCAGACATCAATACCCTTAGTGTTTATGTCAGGACAGGTGCCCATGATTCAATGTTGTGGTCTAAGACAGGAACACGGGGAGACAAATGGATTCAAGGCCGAGCAACTGTGACCAGTAGAGATCATTTTAAGGTAAACTTGATGTGAAATATTCATTTTAAAACTGTGCAATTCTTTGGGGCATTTTGTGAGGTCTGTTATTTCTAGTAATGAAAGGAGCCTATGTATTGGAGTGGAATGGAACAAAATAATGGTATTGTAGATAACAGTTTTAGTGAACGACACAAAAAAACATAAAAGTGGTGTGAAACACTAACTGTGGGTGATAAGTAAGCAGAAAGGAAAAAGAAAAAACCTTTAGCTATTTTCTGCAACCCTGCATTTCTTTACAGATTGTAATGTCTGCTTCAGTTGGCAAAAGTTACCAAGGAGACATTGCTTTGGATGATATTTCTATGACAGATGGACCTTGCAACCATGACTCAAGTATGTATTGGACAACATGTAAAATTAATTAACACCTGGTTCATCCTTAAAAAATGCCTGAGATGTTCATGGGCTTCTGGTTTTCCAATGTCCTAAGACACTAAACTATTCAATGTATGGCTGCACAGGATATCTCACAACCTAGCCATGAGCCTTGCACAGAATTGCCTAGGAATCTTCATGCTGTCATATTTGTGAGAAACTGAAGGGGTTGGAAAGGGGTTGGAAAGGCAAACGAAGGAACTTTGAATAGAGAGACTAATATTTACTTTGCCCATGACAAAATAAGTGCTCAGAGCAGGCTCAAAAATACAGCATAACTGACTGCCACATTTATACTATTTGCTGTTTGAGGTTTATTGCTACTTAATAAGCTCAATGATGAAACAGCCCTAATATATATTTACCTTTTGACCAAGGACAAAATAAGTGCTCAGAGTAGGCTCAAAAATACAGCATAACTGACTGCCACATTTATACTATTTGTTGTTTGAGGTTTATTGCTTCTTAATAAGCTCAATAATGAAACAGCCCTAAAACCGAATTAAAACCTTAAAACTCTAAGGGTGTCAAGCATCTAATTTCCCCTTGAAGTCAAAGATAATGAGACTAGAGGAAATGATCACCAACTTAAGAAGTCTCGCTTGTTTAAGCAATTGTCCTTGTTAGTACCAAAGGAAATGTTTAGAGAAGAATATGAAGAGTATAGATACTGATGCTAGGGTGTAAAAAGGTAAACAGTAGGAAAAATTATGATTGAACCTTTTCCTTCTGTCCACCGCCATTTACTTTTACCCTTAAATTCCAGAGATGATTAACATGTAACTTCTCCCTATAAGAATACTCAAACTTATTTGATAGAAGGTGTTATCTTAATCTTACACCAAATTCTTGTAACTAAATAGCAAGGAAACATGTAGCAGCTAAGGAGAGAATTAACAATCAGAGCTTGGAAGTTAAAGAATGAGAAGTCGCAAATTGGCTGTGAATTAACTCGTCAACGTGTGGGGAATTGTAGTATAATGGAAGTCAGTGAAATTTTATGTAAGAAAAGTTTTGTTTTCATGTCTGGCTAAATTTCGATTGACTGTTCGAATTGTTTTATTTGGACATTGCAGCGACCTGCACATTTGAAGAAAGTCACATGTGTGGTTACCAACAGGATACAACGGATGATTTTGATTGGGCTCGTGGCAGTGGAGCAACAGTTACCCCCAACACTGGGCCTGCTGCTGATCACACATTAGGATCAGCTTCAGGTATGTCTGTGGTGACACTTAGCTTTTCTAAGGGAAAGGGTGAAGATGCTTTCTCTTCATTGCCTATCAATATTATTTGCAAATAATGCTATTGAGCATCAGAAGGTATTCTATGGTCTAGCAGAGAAAATGTTACCAGTAGTCCTATCTCTGCTATTGAAAACTGACACTAATAATTTTGAGACTGGAAGGCTATTCACAATTACAAGAAAAAATGTTAATAACAGTTGTATATTTTTGTAAGGAACTTCAACTTTACTCTCCTCTACAGCAATATTATTTAAAAAACACAAGATACTTAATAAACAACTGGTGATAGAAAATTGGATAATTTTGGTTTTGTCAACTGAGTTAATAATGTAAATTAGCCACTGCAGAGAGTTTCAAAGCTGACAATTTGAGCAGAGTGGATGACTAAGGTCTAACACTTAAAACATCAGCTTTGAGACTCAATCTTTATGGTAGCCAATTTACATCATCATCTCAGTTGATAAAGCCACAATTATCTTGTTATGCTCCCCAACTGATGCAGCACCACAGATTCTTTAGAAACTTACCCCCTTTAAACTTCGATCAAGATCTCACACCCAGCCTGTCACCATTTGCCCATGTTGGGCTTTCTGTATAATTATACTCACAAGCTTAAAATTTTGTCTGAATACATCTAGGGTTTTACATGTATATCGACAGTTCAATTGCTCAAAGTGGGAAAAAGGCCAGATTACTGACTCCTCAGATGCCCAAAGTTAGTGCCAAATGTCTGAAGTTCTGGTATCACATGTATGGATCAACGGTAGGGACTCTGGCAGTGTATAAGAAAACAGGTTCTTTAGTGGGTATTCGCATCTGGAGACGCTCTGGGGATCAAGGTGATGAGTGGCTTGTTGCACAAGTTAGTGTGTGGAGTCCTGTAAAACCATTTTGGCTTTCATTTGAAGGTCAGGTGGCTGGCAGCACAGGAGATATTGCCATTGATGATGTTGAAATATTTGCGGGCAAGTGCCCAACACCTGGTGAGTACAGGCTTGGTACTGCACTCTTTAAATTCCTAGGTTCAAAGCCAAACATGGGCTTTTGTGTCAGGCTTTTTCCTGTACAGTTAGCAAACAGTCAAAATCTGACTCATAAATGACAAATTGGAGGGTCTCAGTGTGCATTGTCAGTCTTAATACACTACTTGAGAATTTTATAACAATCATGTTTAGAAGTTTACAACAATCATTCCTCAATCCATAGTTTCCAAGTTCCTAAAGGATGTACATTTTTTTGGAACCATCCATCACTTTCTGTTATATTGTTGACCACTTTTGTCCTACATCTATTGTCTTATCCTCTTCCCTCTCAAAGTTGACCAAACAGGGGTTTCTCCCTTCAATATGATTCCATTTCAAGGGTGACAAGAAGAAAGAAAGATTGAACACCAAAACTTCTTCCAGTTGAATAAGGACGAGCAGAGAATTCATATTTAAATCATATGGAAGTGATGTGAACATTTTTTTTCCATTTGTAGGAAATTGTGACTTTGAGAAGGGAACATGCACCTGGAGAAACACCCGTAAGGGAGATGACTTTGATTGGTTACAAGGCAAAGGTAATACACTGTCATCTACCACGGGGCCATCTAATGACCACACCACTAACTCTGCCAACGGAACCTACATGTTTATTGAAGCTTCATCACCAAGAAAAACTGGCGACAAGGCAAGATTTTTCAGCGAGACATTAAGTGCTGTTCCTGCCAAAGGAACATGCCTTCAGTTTTGGTACCACATGTATGGTCTTGATATTGGAACCCTTAATGTGGTGCAAAAGACAACATCTGGAAGCAAGTCTGAAAACATTCTGTGGACTTTGCAAGGTCAGCAGGGTAATAAGTGGTTAAATGGAAAAGTGTCCCTCAGCAAGGTTCCAAGCTCTGACTTCTGGATCATCTTCGAAGGAATACGTGGTACTGGTTACCGTGGAGATATTGCCATTGATGATATTCTCATAACAAGTGGAGATTGTACCACATTCCCAGCTAATGCAGATCCTAACCCTGTAACAACTTCAATGCCCACAGCTACCACCCAGTTCACCCTGCCACCCACCATTGCGCCTTCATTGTACAACTGCGACTTTGAAAGTGGCTTTTGTAACTACACCCAAGAGCACATAACAGACATCTTTAACTGGACACGACATCAAGGTGGCACATATTCTGGAGGGACTGGCCCAACGGCAGATCACACCAAACAACAAGGAGTAGTAGGACCCAATGGACCAGGGTCTCTTCAACACAAGTTATCTGCAAAGTGTATACATGTCTACTTGGGTGGGTTTCGTAAACCAACCCCAGGCACTGTTATAGTGACTTATGACGGATGTGGAGAGAGTCGCTTGGAGTTTCAGCTAACATCTGATGGTTATATTAAATATACCAAGTACAATATGTGTCTGCGACGAAGAGGGGGATCTGGTGTCAATGCTGATGATGTTGTGTTAGATGACAAGTGCAGTGAAAAGTGGAAATTCACCTCCAAAGGTTCAATACAGCATCTACCAACAAGCAAATGTTGGACTCCATATGGTGGTAAGGCAGTAAATGATGGCAAACTTCTCCTCAATACAACTTGTGATAATAAGGATCAGCAGTTCAGGTGGCAACCAAGTAAGTCAAAACAGAGATTATCTGATTCACTATCAGAAAATACTATATACTTGAAAAAAGAGAAGTTTCCCTTGTTTTGAGCACATATTGCACCTTATCTTCAAAAATAAATTTCACTTTATTGCAAAGGTTTTTAGTTGCAATCAGTCTGCCATTACCAGAAAGTGTTTTAACTGAGTTGTAATAGGAGAGTTGGATGAAAAAAGGTGATTTCAGAGACGTATGAGTTAAGAATCTCAGTGTGGGAGCCCATGATAATTTATTTATATGCAGATCAGAAGCTATCTTCCAGAAGCACAAAGTCTATAACCAAACACTTTGCATTGCTTTCTTTCTTGATCTAGCTCTCTTCATCCTTCTTCTTCCAACTAACCCTAAGCAAAGAATTAGGAAGAATCAGATTGAATTAGTTTTGAAATTTAAGTGTAATAATTGTCTTTGTTTAATATTTACAAAAATGCAACAGCAATCAAGAGATAATATGAACAGCATTCATATCATCTCTAGGGCTCTTGAAAGCCAATGATTCTAAATAAGATGAGAAAGAAATAATTAAGATATGAGACTGTAACCATGCATTTTGTTTATCTTTTCAGCACGTGGATGGTATGTTTACATAGAGGGATCATTCCCAAGGAAGCCTAGTGACACTGCAAGAATTCATTCTCCTTATGTCAATACTAACCCTTCGCAGCCCAAGTGTCTTTCCTTTTGGTATCATATGTATGGACCTCACATAGGGCAACTTAACATCTACCGCTATGCTGGTGGCCAGCTTAACTCCCCTGTCTGGTCCAAATCTGGCTCCCATGGCAACAAATGGTTGAATGGTCAGGTAGAGCTAACAAATAACAATCCTTACAAAATTGTGTTTGAAGGTGTGCGTGGTTCAAGTTACCAAAGTGATATTGCTCTGGATGACATTCAGCTCAGCAATGGCCAGTGTACTCCAACTATGGACTGTGACTTTGAAAGTCCAGTATCCCAGCTGAAATTGTGTGGTTGGAAGCAATATCCTGGGGCTAATATCAACTGGCGTCTTGGTCAAGGCAGCACATCATCAATCAACACAGGACCAGCAAGTGATCACACCCTTAGGGATGGCAGAGGTAACAAGGAAATATCTTTAAATATCAATAGAATAACTTATAAACCTTCTAAAGGAACTGGCATTGATGTACATGTATGGCAGAAAGGGGTGAACTAAGCACCTAAATCAAGGCTAATGTCTTATTAATATGTAATTGTCTTTCATATTATGTGGGTTGAAATGTATATAATAAGGCCTTTTGTTGTTGTAGGAAATTTTCAATAACAATAACTTGCATCTTTTTATCAATCTACCATCACTGAATGCCTGTAATTTTAAGTGAGAGAAAAGCTTCTCTGTGTACTAGGTGCAAATAATAAAACTAAATTTTAATGTATTTGTTGCTTTGTATTTACAGGACATTACCTTTTCATTGAGACATCATTTGTTGCCCCTAACTCCAAAGCCTGGTTGATAGGTCCAAAGATTAACCCACAGAGTGGAAAGTGTTTTCAGTTCTGGTACCATATGTATGGGAGCAGTATTGGTCAACTTAATGTTTACCTCATGACATCAAAAACAGTTCCATCTATTCCTGCTTGGTCACGACAGAGAGATCAAGGGAACTTGTGGTATATTGCTCAAGTATCCATCACAATCCCTAACTATGTTAATGTAAGTTTGACTGGTTTTCTTGAAGACTCACTTGTGATAGCTATGTTAACTACAACATTGTGCTAAATGTGGGAAATGTAGCTGGATAAATTTCAAATGCTGTAATTTTCATAAACTCTGGTAAAATTCAATATGAAAAAATTATGTAAAAAATTTATTTTGACACAATGTATTTGAGTTGTTTGAAATAGTTAGGAGACTTGGTTCAATTGTATCTCAACTACATTATAGTGCTTTTGGAAAGTATATAGTTCAAAAGTTATACTTGTAGATACAGACATTCAACCATCTAATATCCTATGTTTTGGCATAACGAGGATGGTAATATTTTGGTAGGATTGCAAGCACAACTTTTAGACACCCTATCTAAACTTTTTGATTGCTTCCCAGAAGAGTATCCTTTTAGGGGTTCTGGAGACTGGAACAAGTGCTCTCTTCCACTATTTAATTCTAGTAAACATTATTGTCAATTGTGTGATTTAAATCTGTTTCGCAGGTGTTATTTGAGGGTGTACGTGGCACAAGCTACACTGGAGACATAGCAATTGATGACTTTAAGCTCATGGATGGACCTTGTAATCAGGCAGGGTATTGTGACTTTGAGAAAGATGACTGGTGTACATGGACAAATGACAAGAGAGAGGACAACTTTGATTGGTTAGTTGGTAGTGGCAGCACACCATCAGCCTTTACTGGGCCTGCTGTTGATCATACGACAGGTTTGTTCCATTAATTATTATTATTATTATTAATGCACTTTAACTTTAAGCCCTTTTCCTTGAAGTACATTTTTAGGTAAGTTTGTTTGAGATATCTCTCTCTCTCTCTCAGGTCATCTCAAACTCCTTGGAATCTCAAAATATTTTTGTTCCCCTAGTAGGTTCCAATGTGATTGCAGTATGGTATCTTTGTAAAACTTCCCATCATAAGGATTTAATGTTTCACTCAATTTTGAATTACAGTATGTTTGATGTACGCAATTTTAGTGCACATTGTCTGATGACTAAGATGGTGTAGTTGTTTACAGCAGGGAAGAAACATGTACACACATTTGCAACTGAAAAGGCTGTCTTCTAGCCAGGTTGTATCAGCATAAACAGTACATTTTATGATTCCTCCTCTAATTTTTATTCTGAACAGGATAAATATTGAAGATTTATGATTGTTTTGCAGGACATGGTATTGGAAAGTACATGTTTATGGAGGCATCTGCACCAACCAGACCAGGAGATAAGGCCAGACTGTACAGTGAACGCTTCCAACCAACAGGTGGCTCTTGCATTAAGTTTTGGTATCACATGTATGGTCCTTCAGTAGGTACCCTAAATGTTTTAGTCAAGACTGGTGCAGGCAATCGGTCTGAGGATATTGTGTGGACACTTTCCGGCAACCAATTAGATCAATGGAAATTTGGGCAGGCCCCTGTTGTGAGTGCGCAAAGTGGATATCAGGTAGGAATTTGGAATGGCTTGTATTCAGGCACTTCCTTGATTAACGTCCACCATGGTTTCTGATTGGAAATGAAAATAGTGTTCTTCCTGTTTCTAGGATTCAGGACTGTCTCTTATCTTGAGCTGATGTTTCTTTTAAGAGTAGCATATTCTTTCCCAGAAGAACAAAATTTTTCATCCAGAATATTTCAATTTGCAATAAAAGACTTTGAAATATTGTCATCGTTGTTGAAACCTTGGCTGCTTTCTGACTGATTATGCTGGAGAGCATGAGTAAGGAAGTGATCTGCTTGCTTAATGTATGGGAAACAATACAAAGATGTCCTTTGTAGAGATGAGCGGCTTTAGGCAGATCAGCCTAAACTGCAGTACCTTATCTTACAGCTAAGAAACTTTTTGGCTCATATGTGGACTCTCTCATACTACCTTGATAAGGTGTGTGAAGTTTGAGTCATGCACCAGTGATAGGTTCACATTGTTAGTGCAAATTTTCTTTTCTTACAGGTTGTATTTGAGGCCATCAGAGGAAGTGACTATCGAGGGGATATAGCAATTGATGACATCGCATTTACAGTTGGAGCCTGTACTGTTTTGCCACACAATGCTAAACCGACACCTCCACCAACTCTGCCAGCTACAACTGGGCCTACAACAATTCCACCCAAGGGGAAATTTGACTGTGACTTTGAAGGTGGCTTTTGTCTTTGGACACAAGATTCAACTGACAGTTTCAACTGGACCAGGCATCGTGGACGAACATCATCAACAGACACTGGGCCAACCACTGATCACACTCTTAAAACAGGTACAGTCTAGGCAGGAATTGATACTCTTCATGTGGGATACACAGTGGCTAAAGTGCTTAAGTTGCTGAATCATGCTGTACCAGTTCCTAACTCAGGATTGTAAATGGTTTCAGTTGACCTGTTAGCAAAAACTCAACAAAATGTCTGGAGTTATTTATCCATAGCACTAGTATGCCACTCCAAGGGTGAAGAAATACCCCTAGTGAGCTCATGCTGGTAATACTGGGTAAGCTCTTGTAGTTTGTGGAGTTACATCATCTCTTCTATTACTTAGAAATGAACTAAATTTTGATGCTCTGGCTCATTTAAAGATGGAGTCCAATGCAGTAAATTGGTACAATAAGATCCATGCCTAATTTGTGGCCAGTGAATTATAATTTTACTCTATATGATGCAATGATTTGTTTTTGTAAATTGGTCAGCTATATGTGACTACTAGTATAGTGTATAAATATGCTTATTTGTTGTGTATTTTCAGGAAATGGCACCTATGCCTATGCTGAAGCCTCATATCCCAGGCAACTGAATGACACAGCTCGACTGATCAGTCCCACACTTCAAAGTAACACAAGACCTGGAACATGCATCTCTTTCTGGTATCACATGTATGGTGCTGACATTAACTCCCTGAATGTGTACACGAAGGTTGGAGGATCTCTTGGCACAGCGATTTGGCAAAAGAAAGGAAATCAAGCAAATGCATGGAAATATGGCCAAGTCTTTGTCAGGCAGCCTCTAAACTACCAGGTTAGTGAATGGTATTCTATGTTTTCTTTTTATATCCAAGTTGTTCTAACAAGTGATATGATCCTATCATAAGCAAAAGGGTTACACCATGAATTTGTTAAATCTTCCTTCCAGCAAAACAGTTGTATAAACATTTACATTATTACATCACCAGGCATATTTGTATTACACTGTTCTCTATACATTCCCTGTGGTACTGACAATGAGAATGCAATTTAAGTAGGAAATGAGCAGTTTTTAAGTTGGTGCATAATCATTGCTTTCATTCTCAGGACTAAATGTTAGATCCAGTGGTGATACTGTAAGGAGAAATTGGATCCTAGTTACACTGAAGGGTTTCGGAGATAATGGTTCTCTTGCTCTTTTAAGGCTAAAGTAAAAAAATGATATTTCCCATTTGTCAACAAAGAATAGCCCCCTTCATTAAAATTAAGCCAGAAAATTCCAAGTAGTTGGCTGAGAATTCTATAACATTCAGTTCTTAATGAACACTCAAACAGTGCAAATTGCATTTATTTGTTGTGCTGATAAACAAAGCTGCTGGGAAATCACTTTTGAAATGATGGTCTTGTCATTGAGAAATCTTGATTGGCCTTAACAGGTTGTTTTTGAAGCAGTGCGAGGAAAGAATTACTTGGGTGACATTTCATTGGATGATATTGCTGTCAAAGATGGTTTCTGTCCACCTCTGAAAGAATGTGCATTTGAAGAAACTGGCTTATGTGGATGGTCAGATGAAAAGAGGTACTTTTGTCAGACTGTAGTGAGTTTGTTAATTACTAGTGGCCCTATCATTGCAATCCCTTTTCTGTGTTGTTGAGGTGTTTTGTACACATTGAAATATTAAGTCAAAAGTACTGGGGTGTAGTTGCTGTAAAAGCTGTTATAAAGTAGGCTAAAAAGATCTGTGCCGGTAAAGAAGTACCATGGTAAAAATGATATATCTTACCTTCTAACAAAAGAATCCCATTTTCTTCATTATTCCTTTTTGGTGCATATGATTGTAGTGTTGATAACTTTGACTGGACAAGGCAGAGTGGTTCCACATCCAGCTCTGGAACAGGTCCAACTTTTGACCACACTTTGGGGACAGCAAAGGGATTCTACATGTTTATTGAAACCTCCTCTCCAAGAAAAGCAGGGGACAAGGCACAGCTGTTAAGCCCCAGATATGGTGCGACAAACGGAAAATGCTTGCAGTTTTGGTACCATATGTATGGACGTAGCATTGGAACATTAAATGTCCGTATTAGACGTTTGGTTCAAGGTAAACCCACCTACTTTCTACAGTGGTCCAGATCAGGTGACCATGGAAACCGCTGGAGGGTTGCGCAGGTAAAACTATCATAATTCAATTCATTTTATTTTTTTACAATTTTCAATTCTGTTAAAACCAATACAAAAGTGTGTTAATAGTTTCTGGAGGATATCTTTATGCAAATATCATCAGCTTTCCTTTTCTATATTTGGGGGCTGAAGAGTTTTTTTTGTTCCTTCTATTATCTGTGCTGCAAAGGGTCTCATTTTTTGATAATTATTGTTAATTATGGAATCTGAGAAACTCTAGTTTGTAAAGGGGAAAAAAGTCCACTGTCATGAATTTGTTTTTCTTTTCAGGTAACTGTATCATCTGTAAGTGATTACCAAATAGTATTTGAAGGAGTAGCAGGAAGCAGTTATCAGGGTGACATTGCCATTGATGATGTAGTTTTACTGGACAATGCTTGCCCACCCCCTGGTGATTGTAATTTTGAGACTGGCATGTGTACCTGGGTTAATGTGGCACAAAAGGATGATTTTGATTGGGTGCGGTATAATGGTGATACAAGTACCTTGGGCACTGGTCCTTCTACTGATCACACAACAAAGACAAAAGGAGGTGAGTAAATAGCTGAAAAGTAAGATCATACATGTAGCAATAAGTAAACATTTTTGGGTAAGGAGGTGAAGAAAGACGATTACAGATGTCCTTGAAGGATTGTTAGGGTGTGAGTGCTGGCTTGGCACATAACATTTCTGATGCTGCATTGGTTAGAAAAACCCTCTCTCCTCTGGAAGTTACAGCATTTCATGTGCAGAAAGAGAGAAAGAAGCTCTGTTTGGTATATTGCATTTTGGCATCTGTAAGAAAAAGGAAAAGGCTATGCCCATATGGAAATTGACTTTAAATTGTGGACTTGTCATTGTGAAAATGTTTTGTTTGCTTTATTTTTGTATTGAAAAGCACATGGTTGCCTTGAAAGAGCTTAAAACATTGCATTTTGTGTATGTTTTTCAATGGTTAAGTTCATCATTATTTTGTGATCTTTGCTGAAGGAAGAATTGTGGAAGGGTTTATGAGCTTTGGCTGTTTTAGCTTTTTGTTGCTAGACAACAGGGGCAGTTAATGTTGCCTGTTTATCCTGAATATGAAATGAACAGGTAGGTGCCATTTTATAGCTGCATCCTACGAACAGAAATGCTGATGCAGCTTGTTAAGTTTAGCTGCATACTATGAAGAGAAATGCTGATGCAGCTTGTTTATTTTAGCTGCATACTATGAACAGAAATGTTGATGTGGCTTGTTTATTTTAGCTGCATCCTACAAACAGAAATGCTGATGCAGCTTGTTTATTTCATCCTGGTAGGGTACTATATGTATATCGAAACATCAAGTCCACGTCTGCTTAATCACAAGGCCAGGATGGAGTCTGAAGAATTCCAACCAACAGGTGCATCAGGACGTTGCTTGAAGTTCTGGTATCATATGTATGGGGCTTCTATTGGATCACTTAATATCTGGATCAGCAGCAATGGTTCATCTGGTCAGATATGGACTCTTACCGGTAATAAAGGTGACAAGTGGCAATTTGCTCAAGCTCCTGTCAGCAGTAAAAGTGTCTATCAGGTCTGAACTTAAGTTTTTTTGCATTCTAGAAAGAGTTTTTATAAAGTCACTTTTCAGGCCTAGAAGGTTAATGAATTTTTAGGTTTAATCATAGAAATTTATGAGGAAATGATTGTGATCTTGAATGAGCAAGTTGTTCTTTTTGAAGCTGATTTCTCAGTCTTTCTCTAAGGACATTCAAGAGATCTGGCTATTCATTTAGCTTCTTAAAAGCTTGACTTCCTAGGAAACTAGTTAAAGGAATTTAGCAACAAGTCAAGAAAACACCCTATAGCTGATCACAGTATGTTTGCCAATTTTCATCACCTGTTAGCCTGATCATTTACTAATATTATAACAAGAACTTAAGAGTTCCTTGCTTCAAAGAGAAATTGGGTTTAATACAGATTTCCTCACGTAGTAAAATGCTGGAAAAACTTATTTTATAACTAAACACTTTTTCTTTGCAGAGTTTTAATTGGGATGAATTAACAAATACCAGTACTAACTAGTTAAAATGTCTTCTGTATGTGGGCTTTAGTTACTCTCTGTTGACAAAGAAAATATAGAATACTTGTGTTCTTTCTTTGGTTTCCAGGTTATCTTTGAAGGTGTCAGGGGCCAAGGTCATCAAGGTGACATTGCTATCGATGATGTCCAGTTTACAGTTGGCTGGTGTGTTGTCCTGCCTCCTGGTGCAAGGCCATTAAACCCCTGGACAACCCCAGCAGTGACCACCTCACCACCTATCACAGCCCCAACATCAGGTAAACAATGATTTTATTTCCTTTGGAAGAATAATGATTACAGCCTTTGCAAAACAACCTGAAATCCCAGAGAAGTGTAATTCCTCAGGATATTTAGCTACCTACAAATGCACATATAAATTGAGATTTTTTTAAAGAGCAGAATTGAGTGAAGGGGCAAAATGGAGAACTGTTTGTTTCGGTAAATGTCTTTTCTGTAGGCATCATGTTATGCTTATATTAAGCTGGTTGAGAGTCAGCTACAATTCTTGGTAAAAAATTAATGTTTTTCTTGACAGCACCTTCCATCTATGACTGTACATTTGAGAACAATACGTGCACATGGACTCAAGCATTGGATGACACTTTCAATTGGACAAGGCATCAAGGGAGTACACTATCTCGGTTCACTGGACCATCTACAGATCACACCACAGGAGGTGCTACTGGATTTTACATGTACATTGAGACTTCATCTCCACGAAAGCCCAATGACACAGCACGCTTTGAGAGTGCAATGGTCCCTGCCACACAACAAAAGTGCTTGCAGTTCTGGTATCACATGTATGGCCCTCATGTTGACACTCTTAATGTGTATACAAAAGTAAACCAGCAACTCGGGTCACCTGTGTGGACAAGAAGTGGCACTCAGGGAAACAAATGGAAACATGCTACTCTTTCTTTGACTGTGTCATCTAAATTTAAGGTAAGCAAAAATGATGTTACTTTTGAACATCTCCATGGTATACTTGCAAGAATTTGTTTCATACAGCATTTAGTGAGGGAATGTAGAGTGCAGAGAACTTTATGTCCCATAAGCTAAGCTTTTATTATGTTTGTGGCTCAAGCTGAGTTATCTAAAAAAGACATGCCGTTGTTTTGATATTTCTCCCTTAAGGTTGTTTTTGAGGGTCGCAGAGGTTCCAGCTGGGCAGGTGACATTGCTCTAGATGACATATCCATGCAAGATGGACAGTGTCCACCGCAGACTCAGTGTTCCTTTGAAGATCAAAAGCTCTGTGGATGGAAGAATATTCATGGTGACAACTTTGACTGGACACGAGCCAATGGCCTCACAGCCAGTTTAGGAACGGGTCCATCATTTGACCACACCACAGGAACAGCTAATGGTGGGTGACTGGGGACTAAGAGTGCTTTAACAATCTTATTACTGATTCCATGTATGATTTGAATGCTTTATAACTAATTCAAATCTACACCATGGCATTTATGAGGAGAGGGAGATAAACCAAGTGGTTAAAATGCCAGTTCCTAATTCCTCTGAGAGCGAATGACTCCAATAGTCCAGTTTTCTTTAGATCATAAGTAGTGGAGTCCTGAGTAGCATTGATATTCTTCTTACAATTCCACAAGTGTGATTTTCACTACTGAACACATAATCAGGTTGCTATACACTTGCATTTGCATTACCAAGGGAACCAGAAATCATGGACTTGAAACACTTCAACTGTAAGTTCTTTACTTAAAACATTCACAGGTTACTATTTGTACATCGAGACCTCTTCACCTCGCTCAAAGGGGCATAAGGCTTGGCTTGTGAGTCCACAATTTAAATCAACCAATGGAAGATGTCTCCAGTTCTGGTACCACATGTATGGCTCAACCATTGGAACCCTAAATGTTCTTCTACTACAAAACAAAACTCGCTCTTCTCCAATCTGGAGCCTGTCTTCAAACCAAGGTGACATCTGGAGAGTTGCCCAAGTCACACTCAACAGTGCTGTTGACTTTAGTGTAAGTGCTTCAACTTGTTGTAGTAGGAGGTAGGAAAAGACTTTTGAATGTTGTTTGTCCCATATGCTGTTCTTATCCACCTTAAATCTTTAAGATGTTTAGAGGAATAATTTGTTTGCACTAAATGTAACATGTATCGACTGTTTCTTAAAATTGAATATTTAGCATTTGCACTAAGTATATTATGTTTTCCCAAAGACAAATGTGTTATTTTACCTTCACCCAGTATTGTCCAACGTAAGTAGTTAAGCCTACATTCCTCATGAATATAATTATGGAAAAACTGAGGAAAGTGTTAAAAGCTGTTTGGATGAGAGATACAAGTTTGTGGGTCCTTGGCAGTTTTGGCTTACTTGCTCTTTTGAAATGAGGAAAGGGAAGAAAACATGAGTGTGGTATTCTCTCTGTTTGCTACCAGCTATAGCACTAAGATAACATGTATCATTGTATATTTAGGTAATATTTGAAGGCATCACAGGCACAAGCTATACTGGTGACATTGCTATTGATGATGTGGAGATCATTGATGGTGCCTGTCCCTTACCTGGTGGGTGGATAGTTTTGAAAGTGATTCAGAAATTTGACTTGTGACTGATACTGTTTTTATAGTAATTTGAATAAAAAGTATGACCTTGTAAGTGAAAGAATGATGGAGAGGGCTATGAGTTCAATTCTTGTGTAGAAGTGTTGACCAAAGTCAAATAAGAAGAACAAGAGAAAACATTATGCGAAACTGATGACTACTCAAAATTGAAAATGCAAACTGCTTGTATACTAGGAAGATGCAAGGGACCATAACTAATTTGCATGGTTTTAGTTTGGTGTTCTTTTGGCTGAGTGAGAGAGTGTGACTAGTTTTCTCTCTAAAGACACACACAGAATGCGAAACTTGTACTGTTTTTGTCCAGTTACTCAAGGTTACCTGTAGCACCATATCTGTATGATAATAACTTTTTTGATGAAAGTTCGATACATTTGGAAACCCATTTGATTGACTTTTCCTTGTTAAATTGCAATTTTTCACAAAGGTGACTGTGACTTCGAGAAAGGTATGTGCACATGGGTTAACTCACCAAATGTCTTAGAGGATGAATTTGATTGGACGCGAGGAAGTGGTGGAACACCAAGTCAATTTACAGGACCAAAGATTGATCACACAACGGGCTCAGCAAAAGGTCAGTGTCTCTTATCTTTTTTCTGCTTTTGCATCTTTGCTGTTTATCTTTCCTTGCAAAGTGAGTGTTAACAACCTTTAATGCAGGTCTGTGGGTGCACGGTTTTTGATATCTCATGGAATTGAGCCTGATTTACAAAGTTTTGCACAAGTAAACTTTAATAATCTCCTCATACTTATCTTTGTTCCCTTTTGGTTAGTTCTCGTCATGTTGTTTCTAAGTAACCCAACAAATGGTTAGTTGTTGCTTAAGGTTAAAATTGATTCTCGCTGATGCAAATTTTACTCCACAAACCTTGGGCAAATGATAATTAAAACTCACTTAAACTGTCAGTAGAATTTACTACAATATTTGTAGACTTCCAACCTGTTCAATTGCTATAATTGCATTTGTACTTAATGTTCTCGTCAAAAAAAGATTTATAATGGAATAGTGGACAAAGAGTTTATTTGAACCCTGCAAATATTAACATATTATTTTACTTTCTTGTGAAAGGAAACTACCTGTTCATAGAGACCTCACTCCCCAGAAGACGTGGAGATCGTGCAAGGCTGGAAAGTGAAGTTTTCCCTGCAACTCCTAGCAATGGCAGATGCATGCAGTTTTGGTATCATATGAATGGAAGCCATATTGGCACCTTGAATGTGTACATGAGAGTGTATGGGCAGTCAGAGACAAAGTTATGGTCACTCTCTGGTGATCAAGGGACTGCGTGGAAAGCTGCTCGACTGCAAATTCTAAGTGGTGGTCGCCATTATCAGGTAACTCATAATTTGAGGCTTTCTCTTTAACTAGTCATGGCATTTTTTGCGTTATGGTAAACAACTGACATAGAGAATCCCAGATCTCAGATCTTTTGAACCCATTCGCAAAATGTACATGGTTTTGGCAGAAAATTACATTGTTATGCTTTGCATCCTTTTTTCCATCTCTGCATTTTGAAGCTTATCCTTTTAGGGCCAAGGAACATTCTGTCTTCCTGGTCACACAGCAAATGTGTCTGCGTGGATGGTAGTAGCTGTCTATTAGAATGTGAATTTTGTCAGCAGTGTTTGTATTTGATTGCGCATTAACTCTATGACCCCTAAGAGTGACTAACATCTAGTTTGTTTACAATATCACCCCTTATTTCACATTCAGATCATGAGAGTAAAGGAAATGATCACCAACTAAAGAGGCTCTTGATTGCAAAACATATCCTACTTAGAAATGAGAGATCAATATGGAGAATATGCATACTGATGTTAGGGTGTAAAGGGTTAAATCACCCTTAAATGTAGCTCTTGTCTTGAAAAAGATGCTGACGTCAATGATAATTCTTGTAGATCATCTTTGAAGGCATTCGTGGAGTTGATTATCAAGGTGACATAGCGATCGATGACATAACATTTACTACAACTGTTGGTAAATGTATAACAAGTCCGGTCAGTGCAGTTCCATTTGATTGTAACTTTGAAAATGGAATATGCTCTTGGAGCCAGTCTATCACAGATCGCTTTGATTGGACAAGACATAGGGGTTCAACAGGCAGTGTTCTGACAGGGCCCAGCATCGACCATACAACAGGCACACGTAAGGATTAAATTACTGTTTAGAGACTCTGAATGTCATAACAAACCCCCATGGCTCACGTTAATTGACAATTTTTTGGAACTGTTGTACAGATCTAATGAATACTGTGAGCAGTTTTCGTTTTGCTTTTAGCAGCTGTCCTTTGGTGAGCCTTTTGGTCTCTTTTACATCACATATCACACCTGCACTTATCGACCTTCATTGGCTCCTAGTAACGTTCAGAGTTCAGTTTAAATTGCTCCTCTTTGTTTACAAGTCATTGCGCAACCAAAGTCCTCCCTACATTAAAGATCTTTTGTCCCTGAAACCAGCTACTAACTATGCTTTTCGCTCGTCTGCTCAATCTCTTCTGTTCGTTCCAAAAGCCAACTGCTCTTCACTTGGGGATCGGGCCTTTGCACATGCTGCATCTGTTTTATGGAACTCGCTGCCACTAACTAAAAGAACAAGTAGTAGCCTCGCCATTTTTAAAAAGCAACTTAATACATTTCTATTGAGGAAAGCTTTTAGTTTGTTTATTGCCTTTGAACATTTTAATTTTAATTAGTAGAGAACTTTAACTTATGTAAAGCGCTTCTGAATATTGTTTACAGTTTTAGCGCTATATAAATTCCTTATCATTATCATTATCATTATCGTTTTATTCGTTTTCTTTTAGGAAAGTAATTTAAGGTGTTAACTTGAGGTATCTGAGGCTGACACTGTTTTGGAATGTCTACAGGTCAGGGCTGGTACGTCTACATTGAAACATCTTTTCCGAGGCAAGTTAATGATACTGCTCGCATCCTTAGTCCAACAATTAAAGCAGATGGGTCCCAAAAATCAATTCACTGTGTGTCCTTCTGGTATCATATGTATGGACCTCATGTGGACACGTTACGACTGTACCAGAAGGTTGGTTCTACCCTGGGGAAACCCAAGTGGGTAAGGCAAGGAGATCAAGGAAATCAATGGATACAGGGAGAGTACACAGTAGAACACACCAAAGATGTACAAGTAAGTTTTAGTTATGCGTAGTGCCATTCACAATCTTCTTCAACAATTTGGGCATCCTTTCTTGTTTCAAGAGAGCAACAATTTTGTGCAAAAATTTTTCATTACGAATGAATTTCTATTTGAGTGGTATAGATAGACATCAGTTTTTGGTAGACTTACACAAATTAGGTTAAACTTTTGCATAATTGATCAAGATGAATGGCGTATATTACATCTGCATTGCTCTCCTTGTGAATGACTACAGATGGGTTTGCAGAATATGTTGTTATTTGTATGACTTATGAGCGTAGTAGTTGCTGATGCTGTCTTCTCCTTTACTCTTACCCTTAAAATTTTTGCATCTTGTAGATTGTTTTCGAAGCAGTTCGAGGAGTAAGTTACCGTGGAGATATTGCGCTTGATGATATTTCACTGAAAGATGGCAGCTGTCCCTCATCAGGTAAACGAGAAAACCTCTTTGAGATTTGCTCGGTCTGATTGCTCAAGCACTTAGTCATTTACTTTGTCATAGACTAGTTTAAAATTCATTAAATATTTTTGCTAGCGTTTATTTATGTTTAAATACTTTACGTGACAGAATGTACTCCAACTTAAAACTTTTGAATATATAGCAGATTTGCCCGTGATGATATTTCCTTATTTTCTTGCTTTAAATGATAACTTGACCTACAAGTGCCATACATCAGTCAACATGTTACTAAACTTTATCATATTTCTTATTTAGGAATGTGTAGTTTTGAAGCAGCTGACATCTGCGGGTATCAAAACAGCTATGACACCACGGACAAATTTAACTGGCTCCGAAGCAATGGTCCAACTACTAGTATTGGCACTGGGCCAGTGGCAGATCACACCTATGGGACTGTGTATGGTAAGATTTACTTCCACAACCTTGTCAGAACCAGAAGTATACATCTAAAATTTTTTGTTTATGATTTTAAGAATCACTATAGACTAACTGTACTCCAAGCCAGGACTGGCGAGAAGAAAACTATTGGACTTTAACTTTGCTTTAAAATTAGTCAGTTTTGCGACCTGTGCTTAAGACACAAACTTGCAAACTTTTTTATAGGCTTTGAAATGGTATAACATTTAGTTATTTTTTTGGCAAATGGTTATATTGAAAATGTCTGAGTTGAAGTTAGAGCCATTTAAATAATAATACAGAATACAAGAAGAGAGGAGAAGTAAAATCAAGTTTCTGATGGTTGTATTGTTGCTTTTCAGGCCATTACATGTACACTGAGGTTTCTCCCTTAAACCTAAATGCGGGTGACACAGCTCACCTGCGAAGCCCAAGATATCCAGCCACACAGGGTTCATGCCTTCAGTTCTGGTATCACATGTATGGCCGCACCATTGGAACATTGAATGTATATGTCGAGACCTTCTCTATATTCAAGTCTAAAGTATGGAGCAAAACAGGCAATGACAGTAATATCTGGAATGTAGCACAAGTAAACATCAAGAGTCGCATTGGATATCAGGTATGGGGTTTTGTAAGAACGGTTATTTTAATCCATTTTGGTGAAATACAGTAATAATGAAGTATTATCATTCGTCTCACTACCTGGTCACTTATGAAGATCGCAACATTTTGACTTCATATTGCGTGTCTTTGTCTTCCACTTAAACCACTCTTTAACTCACAGTAAACTTATTTTTCAAAAGATTGTTTTTGAAGGAGTAAAGGGAGCAAGCTATACTGGAGATATAGCCATTGATGATGTCAAAATAATGAATGGCAGCTGTCCATCACCTGGAGATTGCTCGTTTGACGATGGTATGTGCACTTGGACTAACGCCCGAACTGGGGATACATTTGACTGGATTGTAGGAGGTGGAAGAACACCAAGCTTTCTGACAGGACCTTCCAAAGACCATACAACAGGCTCTGGTAGGTTTTTCATTTTATTTGTTTTTTTGTAATTGGCATGGTTCACCCTTTTTTTCTACCTTAAAAACTAATGCCGAAGGACCAGCCTGTCGTTGGTAGTAAATATGTTTTTTTCTGCAAGCTGTTTCAAATTTGATTCTAAAAAAATGAATTGTTGTGCAATTTTCAATGTTTTTCCAATTCTAGGCCAGTATATGTTTATTGAGACCTCATCCCCGAGAGTGCCTGGTGACAAGGCATATCTCCTCAGTGAACCTTTTGACCCGACCTCCAGTAGTGGTAGATGTCTACAGTTTTGGCATCACATGAAAGGAGCCTCAATTGGTACCTTGAATGTCTACATATACACCGGCAATTTCTCAACAATGTCTCTGCTGTGGCAGAGAATAGGAAATAAGGGCGATAACTGGTTGCTTGGACAAACGCCCATAAGAAGCAGCGTCAAGTATCAGGTGAGATGTCAGAGTGCATGTATACTTAATTTGGGAATATTCCAGATCTGCCACTTGCCACAATCTTTCCCTTCGAGCTTCCGTTACAAAATTGTACCTCGCGGATTATACCGCAAAGTGACAGGAGAACAATTTTCACGTCTGAATTAAAAAGAGTGCTGGACATGAAAATTATTATGGAGAGATCTACTTGATGAACACCCTGACTTTTACAGGATGCAGAACATAGAACCAGCCTTGATATTTTAAAACATGAATGGTCTATATTTCTTTCATGTAGGTTCTGTTTGAAGGTATCCGTGGAAATAGTTATACCGGTGACATAGCACTGGATGACGTAAGCTTCACGGTTGGCGCGGCCAACTGCAGGTTGCAGCCTTATGATGCACTGCCTGTTAACATGACAACTGCAGCTCCTCCTGTCACCACATCTCCGTCTATTACCCCAACCACAATAGGTAGGTCCATCCATACCCTTGAAGAGATAATGCACTGTATTAAAGGAAATCATTGCATTACTCTTGCTTTTTCTTTACCCTGTGATTGGTCAAGAAAGTATGTACCATCCTTTTACACCGTAAGATGCAAAATAATCGAATAGTAACTTCGTCGCATTTTTTAAGCTTGAGTACAGGCCCTCCACTTTAGCGCTTCAGCACTAGCGTGCGTCGTACCTCATTATTAGTGCCAGACTCCTCCAGTCGTCTCATATCTTCTCGCGGGTGGGGAAACGCGCATCCTGCTGTGCGAATAAGATGGCCTGTTTGCATGCTATCTTTGGCATTTGTTCTTGTTCTTACTGGATCCTCGTAATTTTTCATGGCCATTGTGGTTGTGGCCATTACTGTTATCACATATAATTGAAAAGGGCTACATTCATGTGCTTTGATTGAAACTTTCCTTCTTGTAGGATGTTTAGGCGAACATATATATTCACTGGTTACTTCACTCTCGTACAACAGTTAAGAAATATAAGAGATGTAGGTTGATACATTCTAGAAAGTGAAATGAGGTGTCAAGCCTAATATACCATACTGTTTTTGTCTTTGTAGGAAATGGAGGAAATGACTGCAATTTCGAAGTTGGGATATGCTCTTGGACTTTTGACTCCAATGGAAAATTTAACTGGACCCGTCACCAGGGCTCCACAGCATCTTCTGGTACTGGACCCAAATATGATCACACTTTAGGAAATACAGGTGAGCGATCTGGTCCATTTCAAATTATTGAATAGATTTCTTTTTGCACATCATGGAAGAGTTGAGAATTACTCAGTTTCTTGATGCATGAAAGTCTAACAAAACATTTCCGTGTTATTTCGCTTCGATTACTTCGTGTAAAATAGTTCGTCTCAAATATTTTGCTACCTTGTAACGCTTTCTAGGACAAGGCTACTATATGTACATCGAGACTTCATCTCCTCGCCAACCAAACGACACGGCTGGATTGGTTAGTCCAATTATTCCGACGTCAGGACCAACTGCCTGTGTGCTGTTCTGGTACCATATGTTTGGGCCTCACATTGCTTCTCTTAACGTCTACGTGAAGGTAGTGTTCATATGCTCGTACTGTTTTAAATTTTAAAACAATTTTTCCTTTGTTTTCAAGAGATTACGGAGTTTTGCTAATACGAGACTTGAAATGAAAATCCTTAGTTCTACCTGTGTCCTCATATTTCAAGCTATTCACGGTGGTATTTTCGTGTTATTAGACTCCTCTCTTGGCATAAGAGTAACTTTTTAGTGTAAGCTATGATAAGGGCTTCGAGGGAAGACAGATCAAGAGGACAAGCCAAACCAACATAGGCTGCTGTACCAAAGTTGATTTAGGTGATACCTTTTTTACCATTTATGGTCTGCGCAAGAAATTAAGAGCATGAAAAGAGCAAAGCATTGCAATGCTAGCCTATTGCAACAAATTGTTGTATTCTCAACTGATGGTTTAAATTCTTCAGATTTAGTAACTAGTGGTTCATTTTTAGGATGGAAACAATCCAAAAACTCTCACGTGGCAAAAAGTTGGCTCTCAGGCTGATGAATGGAAACAAGGACTTGTGCAATTCAACACAACTCAACCTTCCTACCAGGTATGACTCATACATTGCAGTATAATATATTCACCATGTAAATTAGATTATCCTCAAGATTTCCTTATCTATAAGCCAATGTTCATGAAAAGTCAGAAACGAACTATAGTTGGGAACAAAACCCGTCGAAAAAAAAAAACTTTGCAGAGCATTTCAAGTACGGTATTTTCCATATCAGCTAATTTAGAGTTGAATTCTGATTCCTAATATTTTGTACTTAAATCTCAATACAGGTTACTTTTGAGGGAGTACGTGGCTCTAGTTACCTAGGGGACATCTCGTTGGATGACATTTCTTTCCAAAACAACAATTGTCCAGCAGCAAGTAAGGACTGATCATGTGTTTTTTGTCTATAAGGAGCTGCGATATATTTTTGGGACTGTGCTAATTTCCGCGATTCCCTTGTTTAGGTTGATATGTTAACCAACAGTTTCAGCTAAGGTTTACTTTCACTAACAGAACGGACTTAGGTTTTGCCAAGTTACAATCTGCCTTTTTTTATGTTATTTCCTGGCACAACAAAGTTATTCAGTCTAATGTACAGCAGTGCACGGAAAAGCCACTACGCCCATGAGTTAAAAAGGTTTCTTTTTTTGTTCTTAAAACTCCACATGATTTGAACCAAAGCTAGTTACCCTTCTTGAACCAAAGCTAGTTACCCTTCGTTATAAAGAAAAAGACATTTTACCTCCATCCCAAACTATTTTTCAAACCTTTCGATAACTTGAACCAATTTCGTTTTCAAAAGGGGTTAGGAAAGTTGGATTCCATTATAGCTTTTCAATTCATAGTTATGACAACATGTATTGATCCTCCACGGTTGCTTAATTAGCTCATGTGTGTTTGACTTTCAGGTGAGTGTACCTTTGAGGCCTTTGTGGGATCATCATCACTTACTTGCGGCTGGACGCAAGATACCACTGATGACTTTCAATGGACCCGTGCAAGTGGTTCCACTGCTAGTTACCAGACCGGGCCAGCATTTGACCACACCTATGGAACCAACCAGGGTAAGAAATGCTGAATAATGATTTTTTTGTAAGTTTTTATGACAAGCACCCCTTTGATTTTGACTCTCCAAAAGTTATAACCTCTCCTATTCTAGTAAGTACCCCTATTCTCTCACAGTTACAGGCCCATCAGCGATTATTGAGAGTAATAGTGGTAATAATTTCTCACATAATTGGGTTTTTTTTGGTCACATATAAAAAAAAATTCAGAACAAAGCAGATAGTAGCAAGGGCTTGGTTGAATGTTTCAGCCGCACGCCATTTCTATGGTAAGTACCCTTCCATGCGTTCCCAAAACACACGTAACAACTTCACAACAGGCTCGAAATCAAATGTTGAAATGGTCATCACGTTCTTGAAAGAGACATTACTCTTTCGTACAACCTTTTGTATATGTTTGGGAAGTTTCTTTTAGAAACTTCTATTCAGGGAACATTTTGTCTAGTCCTTAGGATGAACCCACCTCGCATGTAATCGTGGTTTCATGTTATCACCTTGATATGTTTCTTTTTTTTTCTGTTTTTTTCTATAGGGTATTACATGTACATCGAGACATCTTCTCCAAGGAAACAGGGTGACAAAGCAAGGCTTATTAGCCCCACTTACCCTGCTGTCAAGGGAGGCCAGTGCTTCCAATTCTGGTACCACATGTATGGCCAAGACATTGGCACACTTAATGTGTACGTGAAGTCACCATCGGGTAAACCTGGCGTGCCAGTGTGGCTTAGGTCGGGTGATCGTGGAAATATCTGGAAGATTGCTCAGGTTGCAGTCACTTCAAGCTCTAATTTTCAGGTAGGTGCTTTTTTTGCAGAAACAATTATGAATCATTAACTATTATTCAAACAATGATTATTGTTTGTATATAACATCAAATTATTAGAATTTGGAAACAGAGAAATTTATGGACATCAAATGGGAGAAGTGAGTGTCAGATCTCTGAACTCGGCGCTAAAAGCGAATCAGGCATAGAAATCGAGAGTAAATAATGTACTGTTGTTGAATAATGATTCAAATAGGTCCCGCATAACTGTTTCCTGCTCAATTTCTGTCACAAAATAAATTAAAGTAGCAAAGCCAATCGGATTGCAATATTTGTGATAAAACGCTAGCATACTTACAACAATTAACGATACTAATAGCTAATTTATAATAAGCAGGGGTAAAAATTTTATCAAGTATTTAAAGAGTTTCTGAATACCGAAAGAACAAATCATCTCTCCTAAAATTTCTTCATTATCTTTTGAACCCTTGTGGCAGATTGTAGTAGAGGGTGTAGCAGGCAAGAGCTACCAGGGGGATATTGCTGTTGACGATATGAAGTTAATCAAGAGCCCTTGTCCATTACCAGGTAAATCAGTAACATCTAAAACGATGGAAAGAGTGTTTGATTTAGAAATGGGTGAGCCAATAACTGAATTTAAAACACATGACTATTTGCCTTTTTAAGGTGACTGTGATTTTGAAAGTGGAATGTGCACCTATACTAACACCCCGACTGAAGATCAGTTTGACTGGCTAAGAAATGCAGGAGCAACTCCAAGCTGGAGGACGGGCCCAAAGGTGGATCATACTCTGGGGACTGGTTTAGGTGAAGTATTCTGTGTTGTGAGACTGCTGCAGTTGAAGTGTACTGTATTTTCTGGATTAAATGTCTCATTTTTATGAGTGGCACTTGTTCGACGGCGGTGCCCATCGATTTTTTGCTCTCTTGTCGGCGTTAACTCAGGGTGGCGCTTAATTGCCTAACTACGGTATATAAGAAGGAAGATATATTGTTACTTATAGTTGGCCTTGTTATTTGCTTGGAGATGCAATGGCTTTTTGGTCCCAATCTCCCCACGACCTCAGAGCTTTATTCAGTCTGCAACGAGGCCGTTCTGTTCTGTGCTTAGGCGAGGCACATGATCCTCGCAGTAATCCTCTCCATTCAGGAATGTAAATATATTCTGGCTAACTGTTGGGAAACCTGATGTATAGGGTAATCTGCGATGGACTAGCATCACATCCAGTTAGTCGCAATACTCGTACATGGTAGTCGCTTGATACTATAGAAACCAGGATTAGCCTTTGACAGTATAGACCACTCGACTCTTGTGAGGCTGAACGAGTCTCTTGTTTTGCAGGTCATTACATGTACATAGAAACATCATCACCTCGTAGGCAAGGCGACAAGGCTCGTCTTGTCAGTGAGGACTTCTCACCAGTCACAATCCATGGAAGATGTGTGAAGTTCTGGTATCATATGTATGGTGCTTCAATTGGCACGCTTAGAATTCTGGAGAAAACTGGTCCAGGAAACAAATCAGAAAGTGTCATTTGGGAGCTCAGTGGAAACTTTGGTGACCAGTGGTACAGTGGACAGGCCCCTATTACAAGTGGTTCTCCTTACCAGGTAATATTCGTTAAAAAAAAAAAGAAAGCACGTGTAGTATTCAGTGACTGCTACAGGTGACTGAATGAAGTGACTGCTGTGACTCCATCAAGGCTGCAGTTTGACGGGAGTCAGGTCAGAATAACCAAATCAGTAGAAAAATTCATGTATGACTGAGGCTGATTATAATTTTCTGGCGAGAATTTGTAATTTTTGCTGGAATGTTATATGTTGGAAATGTTCGATTTAAAATAATAATCAATGCAAAGAACATTTTTTATTGTTTTTTTAGAGGGCACGGTAACGAATCTTGCAATCTGATTGGTTCTTTACCCGGTCAGTATTTTCCTATCTCTGCCCACGGGCCACGGTAACGCTTTGGTGAGTCGCCGAGTACATCCCAACTTTCGTTGTCATTTTTCATAAATATACCTCGTTTTCCGGCTGGGCAGTATTTTTAAGCAAACACGTCGGTCACTACCTCAAGCCGATAAATAACTTATGAATCCTCCTTTTTCTCTCTATCAAATCACTTTGGTTGACAGAAAAATATTGGTTTCAGAATGAATTTGTATAAACAATAGTGTCATTACGTTGGTTGACAAGCGGCCTAAAAACCGTCTGCAATTAATTTTAATCGTTCACAAAAAGTACCCAGAAAGTTGAAACGTGAGGTATTTGGTTACAGTTAAACTGAACGATGGAACTTTCATTCATTTAATATCTGAATTTTCTCGAGCAATTTGTTCATAGTGAAAGAGCGAGCGAAGTTTTAATTTAAGTTCTACAACAAATATACGCTCCTGGTGAGTCTTTCCAATTCTGTTCAATTTGGACATTTGTACCTTAAATTGCACAACAGAAATTGAAGGAATTGAGAAAAGGCTGCATTAAATTCCCTTGTGTCTCGTTGGAGTGTGCTGTTCGAATTTAGTTTTTGTGAAGGAAAGATCAGAGTTAAACACGCCATTACAGCAAACAAACGAGCAAACTCTCACAACTTCAAAATAAAAAATTGAGTTTACTCACAATTACTTTCCTCGCCGTTTACTTAATGAACAGAGGTAAATCTTCGTAAATGAATGAATGGTCGATGAGAGTAAATAATACTTTCCGTTAGATCATTAACTGATTTTTAAGAAAACATTGTCGTGACAGTCCTTGCCAAACTAGTTCTGTTGGTTTTCAAATGTTCCTACGATTTTTTTTCTTGCGCGCTCTCTAATTGACAGGTGTCAGATTGTGACAGATACTTGTAAAAATAATGTTTCAAAGTTTGTTTGGAAGCCTTTTAAATCACCTTTATCGTTACGGAAATGAAAATGTTTCGCTGAGGCATCTCTCTTAAATTTGCATCACCTCTATTTTAACTACCATTTACTCACTCAAAAATTGTTCAGTTTATGGAAGATCTTGCGGTATTTACGGCCATAAGTCATTCGGGTTCTTTCGGAAAGAATTTCGTCAAGTTTAAAAACAATAAATATGTTATTTACCGGCTAAGGGTCGGTCCGTATGGTGAATTTTATTGTCACGATAAAGTTCAATTTTTTCCACATTTTCTTACAGGTGGTCTTTGAGGCTGTGAGAGGAAGTAGCGTCAGTGGTGACATCGCAATCGATGACATCACATTCTCTTCATCAAAATGCTCTGTTGTGCCTTCCTTGGCGGTGCCCCCCACTCCACCACCCACCAAACCCCCTCCCATCATCAACAACTGTACTTTTGAAGGAGGGTTCTGCTCCTGGAAAAACCTGAATGGAGATGATTTCGATTGGACAAGGAGCAGGGGATCAACGGCTTCGTGGAGCACAGGACCGACTGTTGATCACACGAAAGGAACTTCTCAAGGTATCCTGAATTAGTTTTCGAGAACACATTTTAAGTGTTTTCCGTATGTTACACCAATGAAACCTAGCGTGATGGAAAAAAATATGAGAAGGAGCCATTGAGAGCTCCAATTGCTTCTGATTGATGGAGTATTATGGACCAATGATACAGCGAAGCAAAACAAACGCAATTTCTAATTACTTTCGATACTCAGTTAAAAATTGCTCCAACGGCAAAAATTGAGTTAAACGATTAAGATTTCCTTGGATATCGTATGCTTAGTCTACAGCTATCTAAAACTCCACGAGCCTGGCTACTTATGTAATATTCGTGAGATGTGCTAAAATACAGTAGAATCTCCACGCATTTTAACACCTCCCCTAGGCAAGTACAAATTCATAGTCGAAGCACCATACTCCCTCAAATAAGTGCATTTGGTAAATCAATTTTTGCTGAGTTTATATTAATATAACCCAATTGCTTTGTCAGAAATGGGATCAGAGAGCCATACGATTTTTTTTTAACATTTGCTAGGTTACTATGTTTACATCGAGACATCCTCTCCGCGTCGTCAGAACGACAAGGCACAGCTCCAAAGTGGCTTGATACAGCCAACCACGGTCACCTCAGGACGATGCCTGAAGTTTTGGTTCCATATGTGGGGTCAACACGTGGACACCCTTAATGTCTACCGTAAAGATAGCTCTTCACAAGTCAGGTGAGCTTGTCGTGGAAGAACTCAGTGCCTTTTGGTTTTTTTGTTGTTGCCAAACCAGAGTTCAAGCAATCAACATGGCCAATCAGGGAAACGGAAAATCTTATCCGTAGCCAACGAGTATTCTGATTAATGACAGGGAAATTGATGCGCATGAAAACCCTAAAGCTTGGTTTGCGTCCGATAGGTCGAGGGGATGAGACGAGTTTCTGGAGCTAGTGGAGTAAACCAAAAATAAAGCAACTGCAGTGTGCTTTGGACACTCAATTTAAGTTTGCTCTATGAATTATTGCAATATGGATGATAAGCTATCATCTGCTTGTGTCATTTATCTCATTATGTTATGGGAAATATTATAGGGGCAAAACCAGAAAAACTCTTTGTTCAGTTTGCTAGGAGCCGATGTAAATGCTTGCTCTCAACTGACAACTTAATGTCATTATATTGCGTAGAACGAGGATGCGAAAAGTTGGAAAAGACTGCAGTTAAATCAGATAATAATTTCTTCTTTGACTTCCTGGGAGCCTTCAACTGACAGCTAAATGTCGTTTTATTGTGTAGAATTTGGACTCGAAGAGGAACACAAGGTAACAAGTGGAGATATGCCCAAGTGAACCTGATAAGCAACCAGCCGTTCTATGTCATTTTCGAAGGGGTTCGTGGTAGTAGTTACATGGGAGACATCGCCCTCGATGATTTGGATGTTGCAGATGGGCCTTGTCCACCTCCAAAGGCTTGTGACTTTGAAACTGACATGTGCTTGTGGAAAAATACAGTGGGCGATGTTTTTAATTGGCAGCGTGACAGTGGGGGGACACCGTCCTTGGGGACAGGACCTTCGTCCGATCATACCACTGGAACGAGCAATGGTGGGTTTGGATCGTTCTTGTGTTTATTCTGGTATTTATCAGATTAATTCCAGTCCAGATTAAGAAACGATCGGTAGGAAGTGAATTACAAGCAGTTTTGTTAACCTTTTAAAATGTTCACTCTCCAGGTTACTACATGTATATCGAGACATCCTCCCCTCGCCAACAAGGCGACGTCGCATGGCTCATCAGTCCCAAGTACACAGGAGCACAGAATGGCAAATGCTTGAATTTCTGGTACCATATGGCTGGGCCTCATATTGGCCAACTGAATGTGTATGTCAAAACATTTGGCTCCCCGTCGATGGGTTCAAAGGTTTGGAATGAGACTGGTGACCAGGGTAATTTCTGGCTGCATGCCAGAGCACCTGTTAAGATCAGTGGAGATTTCCAGGTACCCCATGTCATAATTTTATGAAGTATATCTAGTTTTTAACCTCGCCTGCGATAAGGTTTATGCTTAGGCTAACATGGAAAAGGACCCTTAGCAAACCGCGACAGAGACGGCAACGGTGGCGGCGACGAGGACATGGCGACACAAAACATTTAATGAGCATAGTAGCTCAGCACGTGCGTTCTAAAGTTTTATTCATATTCCAGACGTCCTCTGTTAAACAAAAACGAAAAATCACTAAAACTTGCGTAGTCTTAGTTCGAAAACCTTGACGTTCAATAAATTATCTTTGTATTTCGAATTCAATGTTGCACTCATATTTTATGATGAAGCTGAGTTAAAGTGCCCCTCGATACAGTAAACCATCCACCCTTTCGCAAGATTCTTTAGAGAATTATGAATTCATTTCAAAAATAGACGATCACGCATATGTAGCAATGACATTTATTTATTTTCAAACCATGATGGTGGAAGAAAACTTCATTTACGACAAGTATAATGTTGATAAGTTTTACTGTTTTCTTCCAAGATTTTGTTTGAAGGAATCAGAGGACAGAGTTATAAGGGCGATATTGCAATTGATGACTTAAGCATTGATGACAGCCCCTGTCCACCACAAGGTTGTTCTTCGTATTTAATTATCCAGTGTTTACTTAGGGTTTTATGAATTAATTTTTTAATTCGTATTTCAAAATATGGCTTTGCCTTGTCTCCTATGCAAATGATGTTCTCCTTTCGATGACCTTCAAAGTTCTCTGAGGGCAAGTCTTGACTGGAAACAAGCCAAAAAGAGCTTGATTTCAATTACACTGAAAGTTTCGTGAAAAATAAACCTCTGGGCCTTAAAGGCACAATGTTACAGTATGTCATTTACCGTCTTGGTTTGTTCTCTTGAATGTGAGTCATTAACTTCAAATAGACAAGCAGTACTGGCGAAATTACAAATTCACAGCGCAGAACATTGATTCTCGAGCTTCATAACTAGCGTACATTTCAGTCATTTTAACCAAGAACCTTTCAAGTTTTGAAAGCCACCCTCTTTTATTGATTCATACCTCATAACTAACGAACATTTCAGTCGTTTTAACCAAGAACCTTCCAACCTTCGATAGCCACCCTCTTTTATTTATTCATACCTTCTGTTCGCTTTCCTTTTTGGATATGTATGTTTTGAGTTGCTGCATAGCTTTGAAATATATATTAAATAGTTAGGAAATTATACTGGTTGATTAATAATTTCTTTAAACTGAGATATTGAATGACCATGCTAAATTCACAAACAATTTTTTTTTTTTTAACGCAAAGCGTGTTTCCTTATTACACCTGACGGTACTGAACTTTTTTTTTTGTATTTGAATGATTTGTTTTTTGAACACAGGAAGTTGTGACTTTGAGAAAAAGAGTTTCTGTGCATGGCTCAATGTACCTAATGGTAATAGGTCTTCGGGTCTGGATGATTTTGATTGGACTCTGGGAAGTGGCAGCACACCGAGTTGGCAAACGGGACCGTCGAGTGATCACACGACTGGATCCGCCGTCGGTAGGTTTAAAGTGGCTTTGTTAAAGGAGTCGTGGGTTTCGTATGTTGAACAACTTACTGCTGTTTCACCACCGTAACAATGCCCAAGACGTATAATTACTAATATAATTTTTGATGCCTTTGATGCACTGCACTCGAAAATTCGTTAAGATTTTCTTCAGGAATTTTTATTTAATCGTTTTTATATTTGGGCTATTTGACGTATTTGTTTTTGGTTCTTTAAAGGAACTTACGCTTTTATTGAAACATCAAGTCCTCGAAAGTCAGGTGAAATAGCCAGATTGAGAAGTAAAATGTTCGCTTCCACTACTGGAAAGTGCATGTCATGGTGGTTCCACATGTATGGTGCAACCGTTGCCAACCTTAATATCTACATGAAACAAGTTGGCAAGCCAGAGAGTTTGGTTTGGAACCTCAACGGCTCACAGGTATACACATTTTCACCAACATGCTCTCTGTAACCTTGCCTACATTACACTCATCCTTCATTAATTAGTCTTTCTTTTATTACCAATTTTTTCTGCTCTGCAGGGCAATGTCTGGCGCAAAGCAGAGGTGACAGTAACCAGCAGGACAAGCTATCAGATAATTTTTGAAGGTGTAAGGGGAAAAGACTACCAAAGCGACATCGCCATAGACGACATTTTGTTCAACAATGGCTACTGTATAGGACTGTGTTCTTCTGTCAATTCTCAGCAGCGAGTAGACTGTGGCTATGTTGGTATCACCAAGGCAACCTGTGTGGGTCTGCGAAGATGTTGTTGGGACGATTCTGTTCCGAACGTTCCGTACTGCTTTTATCATCCCAGTGCATGCAAGAGTGTCAAGCCGGCGACGAGGTACGGTATATTGTGCAAAAGTAGCGATACCTATCCCCTATGATAAAGACGATTTTGAATGTAATTATGTGTAGCAACTGTGGCAAAATATGCTTACGAAATGGTTCAAAAGCATTATCATTCACGGCTTTGGCGTAATTCAAAAAATGGGGCCGCTTGTTAACGGCAAGCGGCGTGATTGGATTCTGGTTTTCAATTCTCTTTATTATCCCCAAATTAACGTGGAAGAAATATAGCAAAACATCTTGTATTCTCAGTAAATTCAACGTAATTGTCGTGCATGACCTCTCTGGTGCTGAAGCGCAGTCGCTCGTAAATGTTTCTCCCAGTTGCTAGCCAGGACAAGGTTCAAACATTTATTGAATTCAATTTAAATTTGTCCAGGCAAGACTGTGGCTACGCTGGAATCTCGTCAACTCAGTGCCAGTCTCGCGGTTGCTGCTGGGATAGCTCTGTTCCGAACGTTCCCTGGTGCTTCCACGGACCCAGCAGGCCAACACCTTTCCCCACCACCCCAGCCCCACCCACAACGCTGCCACCATCCAAATGGGACTGCAATTTCGAGCAAGACTTCTGCAACTGGAACAACTCTAAGGAGGACGACTTCAACTGGTGGAGACAGTCCGGTGGTTCACCTTCTATTGGAACCGGTCCAACAGCGGATCACACAACCGGAAGTAAAAAAGGTCAGTACTCAGAGTCAGTTTATTTTGGACAAATTGATGCTTGAGCCCTCTTGCTTTGAGGAAAGGAGTTACGTAATATTCCGAGTGAACCGATCTCGGATCAGTGCAGTTCTGCCACAGGAAAAAAACGGGTAAATTTTTGTTTGATCTCATCGTTTGTGAATGGTTTCGTAGTGAATTGCATCAGTTCGGGTCAAGAAAACCACACGTGGGTATAAAATTGGCTATTCTTTCGCTAAAATTTCTTTAGACTCACAGAGGAAAACTGGTAGTGTTCTGGTTTAAAAATTATACAGTAAGTATTTTCACTTGATTTCATTCTCTTTATAATTCGAAATCGAGTATCTTCTTAGCTGATTCATGAGTACTTTGCTTTCTCTTTGCAGGTTACTATGTGTATATAGAAACATCGTGGCAAAGGCAGAACGACACAGCTATTCTCGAGAGTGCAATGGTTCCTGCAACAATCGGCAAACTTAACAACATGGTTTGCTTACAGTTTTGGTATCACATGCATGGGCAGCATGTAGATACATTGAACTTATATATAAAACGAGGACAACAAATTCCTTCTCAACCAGTGTGGACCAAAAATGGCACCCAGGGGAACAGTTGGAAACTTGGCCAAGTAGCTGTGAAGAGCAGTACACCATTCCAGGTGAGGTTTAATTGGGGATGTTTGTCCGTAAGGCAGATTCAAGAGTTAGGAAATGGCAATTGCAGAAAAGAAGCTTGAAGATAATTCGAGTTTCGACGGGATTCGAACCTGTGTCTTCCAAATACTGGTTGGGCGCTGCTACTTACTGAGCTACGAAGCCACACGTCGGGAGTGGGGGACATTGTAGAGGGTTCTTCTTTTCCTCGGGGGAATCTGATTCAATTTGTAATGAAGTAAATTTCATCTCACCTGCGTATTGAAAATCAAATATCGCCATGGTCCTCGCAGGCGAGCAACAGTTTGGAAATTGCGTCCATCACTGTTTTTACGGTTTCCCTTGCAACCACAAAAACCTAAGATGTATAGTCGTTCTAGGAACACATAACTGATACTAACGGAATGGATTTTTATTTTCAGTTTGCTTTTGAAGGGAAACGTGGTGAAAGCTACCAAGGCGATATAGCTTTGGATGATCTTCGTGTTTTGGATGGTTCTTGCCCTCTCCTGCGTAAGCTAAAATTCTTAGATTGTTATTTTTTTTCTCTATTTAGAGTACTTAATGCATGAATCACAAACGGTTCTCTAAGTTGTGTACGCGCACAAAGCAAATTCTGTAACAAAACTGATTTCATTTATGTATCTATTATCTGACTTGCGTGATAAAGATATATTTCGTTTCTCTTGCAAGATGTGATAACATGTTGACGGCGTTGCAGTGGCGCCAAAACATTGTCTTGATATCCAAAATCTACAACAAAAATTTTGATACAACGTCATTGAGATAGCAATTCTTTGGAATAGTTTACCGATTCTTTCCCCTTTTCGGCTATTTCTTGGTGTAGAAGACACAGTATACGTCACACTATTGTTTTCACTGCTTTTTTATTCCCAGTTGCGATGAAATTCTTTTGTGACGTGTACTGTGTCTTCTACACAAAGTAAGAGTCCCCTTTTCTATTACATTGACACCCTGCTCAGGGAAATGAAGGGTATTGTGTCAAGAGGTCGTTAATTAAAGAGATATTTATGAAAATTTGATTTGAATTTTTGTTGGAAATTGGTGTTTTGTTCTGTATCTACGGTTTTCTTCTAGTTTTTGGAGATTATAAATTGCTTGAAATTAGGAGAAGTATCTTCTAAGGCACAGTAGTTACAACGTTGGAGGTATAGAAATTTTCAGGTGGATACGCACGACTTGTTCCTTCCATCGTGCTATTCTCATTCATCTATCTTTTTCTTGTTTCAGCCTTATGTGACTTTGAGGATCCTAAGATCTGTGGCTTCACCCAAGACCAAGGAGACATCTTTGATTGGACGAAAGGAAGTGGTAACACGACCTCAGTCAGAACCGGGCCATCATTTGATCATACTTTCGGCACTGCATTCGGTGAGTCAAATATACAGCTTAGTGCTCGCAATTGGTGGCCATTTAGAGGAGATACATGAGATTTCCATGACTAATTGAAAAAACATGTTTCACAGTCTTTGAACATATGAATTATTAGCATATTTATGTTTCATTTAATACGAGCAGTTACCATCTTACCATATTTTAGATACTGTTTCGGTCGGAGAATATTAAATAAAAAATTGACTTTTTAAACAGTTAAAAGCTGTCATGTTTATATTTACTCCAGGTAGCTACATGTACATCGAGACGTCATCACCTCGCAAACCTGGAGACTACGCCCGCCTGGAATCTCCTACTTATAGCGTAACAGATGGTAATGGAAAGTGTTTGGTATTCTGGTACCATATGTATGGAAGTGGAATTGGTAGACTTAATGTGTACATCAAACGTGGCAACTCCCTTGGGACTAGAGTTTGGACGGCATCTGGCAATCATGGGAATAGATGGCTAAGAGGAATGATAACAGTACAAAGTCCAAACACTCAGTGGAAGGTAAGCAACTAAGTTTGAAGGACTCTAGTTAAGTTTGCAGTGCAGAGGTCTTAATAAGGAGAAGGAGTTAACACTTGAAATTGTTGGCTCATTTTTTCAAGGTGCACATATCATATATGTATTCCTTAACCTTCCGAGATCAGTATGCATATTCTCCACAACATTCTTATACACTTCCCAAGGTACTGGGGAGGACATTGAATGTTTGTGTAACAATAGAGAGCTTGATTGTTTCTTGTACTCTCATGGCTCTAACATTTGATTTACGAGTGATATAATAAGGAGAAATGCGATGCATATCAGCCCTAGGGTTTTTGAGGGTTATACTGTATTTGATCCACTCTTAAGAAAGCGCTAGTTTGCCTCTGTCATTGACTCTATAGACTTTCTTTATTCACTCATGGCACTATTTTTGATGAATAGAAATTACTCCGTAATGAGGTTCTTAAGTTCGCTCTTAAAATTAGCATTAAACGGAAAGTGTTTCAGTCAAGTCATTCATGGTTTATTTGTTTTCTTAGGCTGTGTTCGAAGGCATCAGAGGGCGTGGTTATCGAGGAGACATTGCTATTGACGACACCAATGTCAAAAGTGGCCCCTGCCCACCACCCGGTTCGTGTGATTTCGAAAAAGGTTTATGCGCGTATCAGAATGACTTGGTGGATGACGTTTTTGATTGGGAGAGAAACTCCGGCCACACTCGAAGCATTGGAACTGGACCATCTGTTGATCACACAACTAATTCTGTTAATGGTAATTTAGTTGTTTTACAAATATGGGCGATAAAGTGTATAAAAGACGATAAGTTGTAAGCCCTCTTTTGATGCAATAAGTTTGAGACTGGTATAAGAAATCTTTAAGCCTTGTTTATTGTTTTTTTGTGTGCTTTTTGATGTTCTTTGTTGTTGTTGTTGTTGTTGTTGATGTTGTTGTTTTAAACCAGTCATGCAGCTGGGTTGTCATTTATGATTAAGAAAATAAGCAAATGACAATGCTGAAGTCCAATCTTACTAATAAGGCGTACTAGCGTATCATTTTTTTTCCTTTTTGAAATTTTCCCTATCTATCAGGTCTTCTATCTTCTTGCGTTTCTCATTCGTCCCATAAGGTCCACTACGCGAATAGTCAGATGTCGCGCAACACTTGTTACATGGCATAAAAAACCCTGCAAAGTATTCTTAGCTTGGTAGAAAGGAAGAGCCTCATGAAAGAAAAAGTTCGATATACGAATTACATTTTAATTTGGTCCGTACAAACAGGTCGCTACATAGAGAAAGATGTTTTTCGTCTTGTCACGAGCGTGGGGCAAATAAAAAAAATATTCTGAGTCCCCACGAGGAATCGAACCGCAAACCTACGGATTCCGCGCCCAGATGCTTTGGAATCCTTCTGAATGGAATCCGAAGGTCTGAGGTTCGATTTCTCATAGGGACTCAGAATTTTTTCTTTGCCCCACGCTCGTAACAAGACGAAAAACATCATTTTTATTTATTTACCGAGCTCAAAATTTCACATCTCTCTTATTCTATTTAGGTCACTACATGTACATCGAAACGTCTTCACCACGAGTGAAAGGAGAGACCGCCAGGCTCGTCTCAGATCGATTTAAAATCGCGGACGGCCATAACTGGTGCTTGAAGTTCTGGTACCACATGTATGGTAACAGTGTCGGGGCTCTTAAAGTGAAGCTGAAAATGTATCCATTTAACCCCAGTAAGCCCTACTACAACACTAAATGGGCTGATCAGTACAACCACGGGGATAGTTGGTTGTTTCAACAATTACAGCTTAACAGTGCCGATGACTTTGAGGTATGCTGAGACATTAATTTCTCTGAAAATTGGTTTGGGAACACTTTGTCTGAGGGGTCCATGCTAAAGGATGACGACTCATTTTCTAAATTGCAATCCCCTATTTTAATTACTTTAACGTAACGATAATTTGAAAGGAATTCTTAGCAATCTTTTTTTAAATCAGAGTTCGCTGTATTAACTTGTCTGGTTAGGGTAATGGCCCTGTATCAGGAATTCTAACGTTACTTTTAAGTTGACCTTGATTAAGAAGTTTTTATGTGTTTGTTTGTTTGTTTTTGTGTAATTTGTGAAGTGCTGTAATATTTGGTAAAATGTTTTGTTCAGTTAAATCGTACTTTTGAATCCACGATGAGGTGACCCTCTGTTTCTTGCTCTTTTGCAGGTTATATTTGAAGCTTCAGTTGGTGCCTCCTACGACGCTGATATTGCCATTGATGATATTGACGTGACAAAGGGGTACTGTCCAAGTAAGTATAAGTCTACAAGCCTATCAACCTAGTGCTTTCTTGGAGGTTTCCTCTCCATACCATACTGTTGAATTTATAAAAATATTACCTCTGAAGTGGCTGATAAATGATGACGATGAACTATTGGCATTACACAACGCCCTCTTGTTAGAACAGAAAGGAACGCTCATTTGTCATAGATTGTTGCTTTATCTAAGTGCCTCATTGCACAGTGATATTATATCAATATTCTGTTGCGATATTCGATTTATAAAACAACCATCTAAGTTGGGCTGGGGAATAAGAATGGTTCTATTCGTTTTAAGATATGTCTGGTTATGCACGTTGTGCTCAGGTCGTGGACTAGCGCACCGGACATTTTTTCTTTCTTTCTGTTGTAGGCATTGAAATAAAGAAGTAAGTTTGGCTTGAAAATGTATTCAAACAAATTAACTAAGGGAGCTTTCAATGGTTGAAGTATGATACAAAAGAGGTTTGCTTTTTGTTTATACTGAAAAGGAAATTGAAAAAGGTTGTTTTCCTCTTGTGTTTTAAGGTCCAACTCCTACTCCCACACCCAACGCATGCGCTGTGAAGTGCAAGTCTGGCAAATGCGTCAGTTCAACCAATGTGTGCGACTTTATCAATGACTGTGGAGTGGGTGATAATACTGACGAGCAGAACTGTGGGGACTGTACATTTGAAACAGGCAAGAAATGTTTGATTTATTGGCTCCTTCCACTGTCTTAAGTGTCATTGTTGTAATAAAGCCCTTTCCCTTCATTTTTTGTTGTAAGCCTCTATCCTTTCCAAACAAAACTCACAAATAAAACTCAAAGCAACATGATAATGATATATAGATGCTCTGCATACCGCAGCGTATTATTATTCTCTTGTGCTAGATAGTATTTTAGTCATCGCATACGAGTACACTTGTAGTTGTTTGCGTTTTAAATATTGTATGTATCTCAACGAAAATTTAAACTGTAAGGGTAATAAGGCTGTTCGAGAACTAAGAAGAAAAACAGTGACTTGCAATGCGGCTCTCAATGAGTTTTTCAAAAGCTCGTGAGGTTTATAAAAGCGTTGAAGTGTGAATTTGTGTACTATTGCTTCTGTTGTCCCTCAATTCACTAGCTCTTGTTTTAAAAATTAGGACAATGTGGCTGGAATGACACCAGTAAAGGCGCATTCGACTGGAAAAGAGATCAGGGCGGCACACCATCCAAAAACACTGGACCAAGTGTGGATCACACGATAGGTAGTCCAAAATCTCTTGCGTAACGAAACGTGTACTTTTATATGGACGTAAAGCAGAGGGAACTTGATCGCTGGATTGTGTTGCTCTGTTCTTTTGATGGATGGTGCTGTCACCGTACAAAGTTCCAAACAAAATTGATAGCCTTCCATTAATGTTTGACAAAAATTCAAACCGCTAAACCTGTGGTGAAAATATTTGCTTCCTTGCTAATATAATGCGAGCGTATGCAACATGAATGACGGATTGTTGTGGAAATGATTTGGGTTTCTTAGTCTCTGACTGGAAGAGAAAATGCAATGGTCTAAATCATCCTATTTTTCATACCAAAATTAACTCTTTCACCCCCAAGATTTTATTAATCGCCTTTGTCTCGCATAAAATTCTTTTGATAGTTGTTGGGACAATCTGGTATTGGATCAACTAGTATTTCCCTAATTGATATTTTTTCTTTTTCTCATAACTTATCTGCTGGATTGATATTGATGTTGTAAGGAGAAATTATGAAAGAGTTAAAAACTATTAGTTATAACCCCGAAAACGGCGCGAAAATGGTCGCTTCCCAACCGTTGAATATGAGGCGAACAGAATGCTAGACAAGGGAGAAATGTAAGCTTTTAACGAAGACTCGATCCTGAGACCTTATTATGTATTTTGTGGTCCCATGCTCTGCCCAAAATTCGGTAGTGAGCCGAACACCTTATGATAGGTTCATACGTGAAAAGCATCCTGCCTGCTGCAGCCATCAAGAGGGTAAAAAATTCTGTGTGTGTGTTTGTGCGAAGAGATAACTGAAGAAAAATGATAAGTTTCGAGCTGTCATTAAAGAATTTTTTTCTCTCCCTCCACTTCCCCAAGGCACTGCACTCGGTCACTATATGTATGTAGAGGCTTCGCACGGTAATTCGTGGGATCTGGCGCGTTTTGAAAGCACTTGGTTGCAACAGTCTGCATCAACTTGCGTGGTTAGCTTTTGGTACCACATGTATGGCAATGGAATCGGTACACTGTATGGTTATATTAAAGTTGGACAGATCTACACGAGATTGTTTGAAGAATGGGGTAACAAAGGTATGGAATGTAAAACACGTTTTGCTCTGATTCATTTGTGTAGCATGCTGCCGCAAAATTGTACTGTTGAAAAGAAAGACTCTTTGAAGTGATGATTGTACTTTCTTACAATTTAACAAATAAGCAAGTGATTTCATGTCACAGGCCAGGAAATGGATGCTAGACTTCTGAATTTTGGTTGTTGACTATTACTTTACAAAATAATCTCATGAAGACAACATTTCTTTTAATCCAGTTTATTTTGTTTTGAAATGGTGAACAAAAGAAGAAATAACATCCTTCATACATTATTTTGTTGATGTGGAAACAAAGTGTCATGGGAAGGTAGTGAACCTTACCATCCGAAAGGGGAACCCGCAATGTGTCGCATCGAAAGATTTGTTGTTTGAGTAAAAACTGTCATAAGACCTCCGACATAAATTTCTGTTATAATTGCATCTTGTTTAAGTTCTTGTAAAGAAGAGAGGTTAATCGTAACTTTTGCGACAATTGTGCAAATGTTGGCTAACTAAGATTCTGTTCGGTCCCAAGGTAACAAGTGGATCCAAGGAAAACTGTACGTTGGCCGTCACTCAGGACCGTTCAAGGTCATTTTTGAGGCAGAGAGGAGCTACAATGTTTTTGGGGATATAGCTATAGATGATGTTAGCTTCGAGAATTGTACCCTGCCTCCTGTTGTTAGCAATTGTAAGAGAGGTCAACATCGATGTGCCAGAGGTTCCTGCATTGATCCAGGGCGTCTCTGTGATTATACTGACGACTGTGGTGATAACTCAGATGAAGTCAACTGTTACAGTTACAACTATAGGTATGGTGTCGAGGTCACTTGTCAATTCGAAGCTAAACTTTCGGTGATTTGGTAAACAGATGGTACAATGATTTTGCTTAATAGATGCGAACAGACCCTCGAGTCTCTAAATCAAAACTTCGACTAAACTTAGAAAATTGTAGATTGCTGAATATGAAAATTCGTTTTGCATTTATCAACTTTTTCCCTCGTAATTTTGTCATTGTTGGAAAAATAGATGCTTCTAAATTGCGTCTAAATTTGGCCAAAGAAACACCTGAAGTTTTTCTTAGCCTACTATACGTCGAAAAGTGCCGCAAATTAAGGAATGTACTGAATTTTTTCCCCCGTTCTTTTTATACTGTCCTCCTAAATGAAATTCTGGTCGATAGGCAAAGAGCGTCTGAAGGGTTGGTAGCGACATTAGACGGCAGAAGCAACTTTCCTTTTAGAATGGAGATTGCACTGAATTTCTCGCCATAAACAATTAACATTTAAGCTTAGCTTTCTTAAACTTTCAAGGAGATTTTGAAAGTAGTTGCAGAACTAAATTGTGCTTTTTTTTTTCTCCATAGGTGTACCTTTGAGCGATCTTTATGCCGGTGGAATCAACTGTCTGATGATGACTTTGACTGGACGAGAAACCAAGGGTCTACAGGTTCTTACGGAACGGGACCTATGTTCGACCACACTCTTGGCAGCTCAGCCGGTAATGTGGCTTCATCACAATGTTAAGATAGAAGATGGGGAGGAGCTGCTCTCAAATATTGTTAATGGAGAAAGCTGCTGAAAGAAAAACTTGTGTTTCTCCCAATGCAATTTGTTTTGTTAAGTCGTGAGATTGATTTAGTCTTGAGCAAAGTTATAAAGGTTCCTGTTGACCCGTTTACCAAATTAGAAGATTCCTCCACCATTTGCCACGCGTCCAAAGCTGATTAGGGTCTTTTAGAAAGTGTCTGTCTAAGTTATTGACTAAATTTTGTTCATTTCAAGCGTTGAAATGTGATACCCTAAGGTCTTAAACCTCCTTCGTAATAGATGCAAATTGTAACTACATCTTCAATCTTCAAAATGCCTTGCACACAAATTTGATATACGCGAGTTTACTTTTGAGTTTAGTGGGCCAATTTCTCCCTTCATTTCCTCTCAAATGTATGGCTTTTAAGTCATCCCAATTTAGCTTTATGTAGATTATCAACGACAAATGATGTCCAAGCATTGTCCTCGATAAGAATTAGAATTAACGCCGCTTCCTTTCACTTTTTTTTGTTGTCCAGGATCTTACCTTTACTCGGAAGCTTCTTGGCCACGTAAAAAAGGCGACAAAGCTCGTTTGGCAAGTGGTTTTATAAGCGCTTTGCCCCAAGGTGACACCTCTTGCAAGTTGAGGTTCTATTTCCACATGTTCGGACCCGCCATTGGTTCCCTGAATATCTACACCCGGCCGTGTAACGGTTGTGCAGAGACTCTTGTGTACACGAGATCAGGCAATGTGGGCAACTTCTGGGATCGCGCCGAGGTTTCCCTCCCGAGTACTGTCCCATTCCAAGTATGAAAATTGATTCTTTGTTGACTGATATTAGCATTAAAAGCTGAAAAAAATTTATGCAAGATTCTTTATAGACGGTAGGCTGTATTTTCTGCACGTTATTTTGGGTTAAACACGAAAAGCAGGCTATCTCTAATACACGTTGACCCAGCTTTGTTTGAGTCAAAGTGGAAAATTTGTTACTGCTTATTAAGTGCTTTAAACGTTCAATGGAACACTTGAAATTTGGGTCAAATGTCGTTTCTTTTCCCGCACACTTTTGTAAGTTCATTTAATTTTGCCGCTGTCACTGCCACAGTCTAATAGCCTTTGCCATTTTCCATTGGTATAAGTATTGTCTTGGCTATTTCATTACTAGCTGTAATAGCGTTTCCTATACATTTGTTTGTTTTGCACTGAATTAATTTCATTTTTTGGGAGGAAGGTAACTAAAATGCCCACGGAGCACTTAAGTGCAAGCATTAAAAACATGCTTGTTGCTTCCAGGTTGTTATTGAAAGTGTCCGCGGTACAGGCTATCAAGGTGACATTTCCATTGATGACCTGTCAATGACTCAGTTCTGTCGCTCCTATAATGGACCAATTCCAACAGCGCCTCCGCCAACCACAGCAGCCCCAACTGCCCCAGTATGCCCAGGCTTTAGATTCAAGTGTTCCAATGGACCTTGTATCGACTGGGGATATGTGTGTGACTATAGGGATGACTGCGGAGATGGCTCAGATGAAGTTAACTGTGGTATGTATTAAGTTCAATCAGCGCTTTCAAAACTGTTCCTCATTTTTCGTGACTTAACCTTCCATAGTGGTTGTATTTGAAATTTGTCCTAAATACGTGTGCTAATGATCTGTTGCTTTTTTGAAGGTCCTTGTGATTTTGAATCTGGCTTGTGTAATTGGAAAGATACCAGTTTGGGGGTGTACCAGTGGAGCAGAAACAAAGGTTCAACCGTGGCAACGGGCACAGGACCCAGCATTGACCACACCTGCGGAAATGCTTCGTGTGAGTTACCTTTTACAGTTAACTACAGTTACTTCTTGAACCCATCTAAGCTAGTAATAAGTCTCTCAGGCATGCCTGTTATTTCATTTTTCCCTCCTCTCTTCTAAGGCATAACAGTATACAGGACGCATGTCGCTTATCTTACCTTAGATTTCTTTCTAACTGGAAGGTAGAGCGCTGAAGGTCAGAGGCTTTGACCTTTGTGGGGCTCAGAATTTTTTCTTTGTCCCACGCTTGTGTCAAGACAAAAATGAAAACGTTTACTCGGAAGGAGAAACGAAGAAACATGGATAATTCGAACAGGATCTCGATCTATGGGTATCGATTGGTTCTTTAGAGTCATGGAGACTCATCGTAGTAAGGATCTTGTGACAATCTTCTAGCATAATGCTACTGGAGAGTTGCAAAGGCATTAATTTGGCCTGCCAATCTCACAATTTGTTCGCATTTTAGGTTACTACGCCTATGTCCACTCCGGTGCGGGGTCATTCTTCGATAATGCTATTCTTCAAAGTCCTAACATGACCAAGACAGGAGCAGGTTGTATAGTGAGGTTTTACTATCACATGTACCTCAAGAGCGGCAGTGCCTGGACTGGATCGCTGTACTTAAAGCTTAGCTACAAGGGATCCACCTCTAACATCTTTGAAGTATCCAGTAGCAAGGGTGACAAGTGGCAAATGGCAGAAGTTGGATTGGGTCATTTGGATAAAGGTCATTAGCGTTTCACCCTCGCACCATAGGCAGGGTTCTTGTCAAAGTTACCTAAGCAATTGTTCAAATATGAAAGCCAATTTCATTCGACATAACATCTTTCTTGTCTTCTGTGCAACCAATGTTGTGAAGATAAGCGACAGATGTTATTACTTTGAAAATATATCATAAGTGGAAGGGCTCTAGCTTGTTTTGACCTTTTTGTCCCACGAAGTAGCGTCTCGAAAACGAGGTCTGCTCTGTTTTTTTTCCATTCTCGAGGCCCAGTGATCTAGGGTTGACAAAATGGCGTACCAGGCGCCCCCCCACAGCGAGTGATGGGGGGGGGGGGGGAGGAGGAGGGAGGGTGGGGATAGTGGGAACTGAGTGAGAAATTAATATCCTATGGAAAAAATAGAAGAAAAACTTCGCAGCTGTGCCTTTTGTCATAACAATTTTATTTTTATACTTGTATCGTAGATTTCAGCCTCCAGTTTACAGCATCCAAGTTTATACAGGCGGCTGACATGGCTGTTGATGACATCACATTCCCAGGCTGTGCCTTGGCACCTATTAGAGCTTGCATTTCTGGAGAATACCGCTGTACCAGAGGATCATGTGTCAAGCCTAATCAGGTGTTGTACTTCAATCTTTTCAAGGTGTTAGGCGGTGTAAACGTGTTTGGATTTTATTGAGAACAGTATTTTAAATAGTCTAACTCTTGACTATTTAGAGACAGATTTTGACTATCTTCTTGTGGCAGCATAGACAATAGCAATAATATGAACAATTGACAAAGTATAAAAGTGAAGTTCTTGTCATTTTGTACTGGCCTATTCCGTCGGAAGATTGAGGTGTGTTGGATGGGACTCACACCTACGTGGGTGTAATGAAAAATCCTGAATAGAGTGGAGTTGAAAGATTTTGATCCCGCGATGTTAGATGAAGAAACCGGTTAAGATATCGAATTCTTTGTTTCCGTCATTATTAACAAGGCCAGTTAACATTGAATTTGCTCTTTAGTCGAAATATTCACCATGGAGGCAAAGAAATCCAGTTACTGAAATTGAAACCCGTAGTATGATCAGTGTTTCTGTGGGTGACAAAATCAGTATCTTTGGCCACCTTTAAAAACTATCTCGTGCATGTCAACTGCCCATAAAGTGAAAGTGGAGTTACTAAGACCAATTTTTGATTTTAAAAGATCTGTGATTTCTCTGATGATTGTGGTGATGAGAGCGATGAACTACCCTCAACTTGCGCAACATACAAGGAAAGATGCAACTTTGAAAGAGACCTCTGTAGCTGGACCCAAGACACTGACGACATCTTTGACTGGACGAGACAAAGTGGTGGAACGACGTCATGGCTGACAGGCCCTGGCAGAGATCATACCACAGGTATGGCAACTTAGCTGTACTAAGCGTGCGTGATCCATCTTCTTTCTAATAGATTTCAGCTTTTTAACAACACCGTAAGTCAAAGAAAACTCAAAACTGTATTTAAGTTTGGTAGGGGTGGGTGGAGGAAGAGAAGTCCAATATAACCAAGTTGAAAAAGCAATGAAACCGCTATGACGCGTGCCACTTACTGGAGGTCCTTGTCGCAAACGCGCTCTTAGCTGCAAAGGGTTAACGTCGATTTGATTTTTTTTTAACCTATTTCTGCGAATATCATTTAGGCACGACAAAGGGTTTCTATGTGTACATAGAGACATCATCCCCAAGGAAAGCTAATGAGACAGCTCGATTAAGCAGTGTGGTGTTCAGGCCCTCTGGGCCGAATGACAGTTGTTACCTGCGCTTCTGGTACCACATGTTTGGACAAGACGTGGATTCCCTTAACATCAATTTTAGAACATCGGTGACAGGACCGTTGAAGGGAATCTGGAACTTGACAGGTAAAGAGACGCTGGTTAGGATTTTTTTCTTGGTTCTCTGTCGGGGGCTCGACTTTGTAGTCGCAAATCGCATGCTTGAATCTAAATTTTTCACTTGTAGGCTTCAAGAGCAAGTTAAAAAGCATGGGAAACTACTATGTGGAGGGAATATCATTTTTCACATGCTTTTCAAACGCAAGTGTCACATGCGAGACTGAGCCTAGAACTTTGCATTACGATCGCCTCTGCGTTAGTATTAAATATTCAACGACTGTTTTTTCGAGAAACAGTTCATTTGGTTTCCCGAGAACCTCAGTAACTCCCGAGCCGGAGCCCTGGGAAACATCGATTTGTTACATAGCACAATGAAGGCCATAAACACACTAGTGATTGAGGGTTTATAGAGTGTAGGTTTGCTCTTTAATTAGCTCAAAACTTCTTAACTCCCGTTCGTTCCCTTGTAGGTGAACAAGGTGACATCTGGAGGCGAGCCGAGATCCTTTTAGTAAGTGCAGTGAATTTCCAAGTGGTGATTGAAGGAACAAGCGGTCCAGGTTATCAAGGGGACATCGCTCTGGATGACATCTCATTCACGCCAAACTGTCGCCCAGATACCACCGCGACAATTTCACCAGACCCTCCCACTGGAACACCACCTACCGGCTGTGACGTTGGGCAATTCAGGTATGTGGAGGACTGAAGCTTTGAAAAATGAAGAAAAATGAATGAAAAATGAGAAAAATGAGAAAAATGAGAAAAATGAAGTGAAGTTTGAGAGTCATGCTCTGAAGGTGATGTTGCTTGTTTTTCTTTTTTTCTTTTTGGCTTCTAATTAAACTGCTGCCCCGCGTCAAAGCGAGATGGGTGCCTTAGCCATCCAAATTCTTACACAGTCGGACATTGTTGTTAAACTACTTTTTCTAGTCATTTTCACTGCTAAACAATCCCCAAAATGTCAATTTTCCTTCAGATGCTCGAATGGACAATGCATAAGTAGCAGAAAAGTCTGTAATTTCCGCGCAGACTGTCGTGATAAGTCAGATGAAGTCAGCTGCCCAACGAAATGTGACTTCCAGAAAGACTTCTGTAAATGGACGAACGCTCAGGCTGGAGATCATTATGACTGGATTCGTAACAAGGGTCCAACGCCCTCTAAACTCACGGGACCCTCGGCGGATCACACTCTCAACACATCAGCAGGTCAGGTTTATTAATTGAATAGAGCGGAGCAAATTTTTTAAGTAAGGCGAAGTGCAACCGACGGGTGTGATTCCTTCCTTATGTCGCAATTTTCCGTCTCAGTATTTAGCTTTCATATGGTTTACTTGCTGTAAATTGTGCTTCAGGCTACTATATCTACACCGAAGTCACCAACCGCACAGGCTTCCGTGCTGATGCACATTTGGTCAGTCCGTTCTTTAGACAGGCTGGTAAAACTTGTAAGTTCAAGTTCTGGTATCATATGTTTGGTCCAAACATCGGATATCTGCAGGTCTATTATCGTAGGAATTCACGTGATCAACGGCTGTTTAGTATCTATGGCAACCAGAACAATCAATGGAAGCAGGGTAGCGTGGATGTTCCAAGATGTGCAAATGACTTCCAGGTGAGTCTTAGTGTCTCGTCTTGCCAGATCGTGGTGCTGTGCTCTTGCACAAGTTAATCATATATTGCCTCTCACCACCACCCACGAGTATGGAGTTCTCCTGGGTGGAGAGGGTTGGCTTCCTTTCTATGTGGATACGTATCTTATAAGGATAAAATTTTCGCGGCGTGTTGAGTTGTAAGTTCGGTCTCTTGAGCCGGTGTAAAACGGTATCTTTTCATGGAACAACTGGCTACTTTTAACAAACTTTTCCACTTCCCTTTGCAGATGGTTTTTATGGCCAAACACTACTCAGGCGGCAGTCTTGGTGATATAGCCCTGGATGATATCAGTTTTGAGAACTGCGCTCAGCCCCTTCCACCCAGCAGCTGTAGAGGCAGCAATGCATTCCGGTGCGATAGTGGACACTGCATTGATCAGTCAGTCAAGTGCGATTTTGAACCGGACTGTTGCGATAGCTCTGAGGAGAAAAATTCGACCTGTGTGAACTACAACAGGTAAAGTGATGTTGTTGTTTTTAACCTGAGATTTATAGGGGAGAGGGCAACGTAGAACTCTGGACAAGTCATTGAAGACATATATTATCGTCAATTAGAGTTGTGAGCTTTAAGATCTTAAAATGACCTCCCTTTACGAGATCCATGGTCACGGACTTTTTGCATACTGCTAGGATATGGATGTCGATATGTGATGCTTTTGCGCGATGATTATGCAACTAAAAATTGTAACTTTCAAGCCTGGTTATTTAAGTGATAATTGTTGTTATTCGGTGAATGACAAAGACCTACTCGGAGGAAAAGTGTTCGGACCTGCGGCCTTCCGATTAGTATTTCGAATGCTTTACTCTGAGCTGTAGGAGTCTCATGGAAGGCTAATTTTGACAGTTACAGCCCATATAAAAGTGTTTTTCTGATTCACTATTTTTTTTGTAAAACAGATGTAACTTTGAAGGAGGCCTCTGTGACTACATGCAGCTTGCAAACGATACGTTTAACTGGAGGAGGCAGTCGGGTCGAACAGGCTCGTACGGAACTGGGCCAACTTATGATCATACTACAAAGTCTCCTCTTGGTATGTCATGTCACAACGGAAACGGTGCAAGAAAATGTTTAGTCTCCGAAGTAACTATAAGCATAATTCGCATAGTTGCTACCTGCACGGTAGCGTGTACCTGAAAATGTACCTCACATGGGCCGCATAAAAAAAATGACGTTGTGACATGCAAAATGTGTCCCCTATAGTGAAAAGAAATTTCGCAGTTGTCTTGACTCTAGCGGTGTTATCTTTGGAACTAACTAGAAGATCGTAACTGTCTGAGGCCAGGGTCGGTTCCTATAAAAAGACTTCTGAGAAGCTTTACGTAAAAAAAATGGTGTTGATGCGGGTCATGTGCTATGGTAACAAAACAAAATAGACAGCATTAAAGAACACCAGGGAACTTAGGCAAAGACGAAAATGCTAGTAGGACAGAGACACTTTGTACAAATCTTTAACTTCATAAGGTGTTTGTCATGTTCACAAAAGTAACACATAATATATCCTATGTTTTGGCAGGCTATTACATGTACATTGAAGCATCCTCGCCGCGCAAGAAGGGTGACAATGCCATGATCGGGAGCGCTGTATTTAAGCCAACATCAAGCGCATGCTTAGTAAGGTTCTTCTACCATATGTATGGCAGCCATATCGGAACACTTAACATTTATACAAGAACGAGTACCACCGGTGCAATGAATAGAGTCTGGACACTAAGTGGAGACCAAGGTGACCAGTGGATAAGAGGAAATGCTACCATAAATGTGAACCAAAACTTCCAGGTGAAGAATGTTTAGTAAATATTGCAGATACTGAGCTGCGTTGTTTGGGTCAATGTTGAAGAGCTGGGTTTGAGGTTGCCAGGCACGTCAGAAGTCTCTATAATGTTTTCCTTCACCAACACGCGTCACTTTGATTCTGTACAGTCAGGAGTCGACATAAGTAACACCAAACTTTCTGAAATGCCTTTGTAATATATGATAGGCTGACGTTCCATCCATTAAAAGTTCCTGTGCTTCTAATTCTTCCATGTTACGGAAAGTTACATGAACTTTGGCGATGTGGGGTAGTCTCAACTTTTTCTCTAATTTTCTTTATTTTTATTTTTATTAAACTTGATGTAACATCATCACTTTTTTCAATATTCCTGCTTGCGATCGAATCGTCCCATTTGCTTAGTGTTTCTATTTAATTAATTCGGCAGACACTTAACCTTCTTACGGTTTTCAACAGGTTATATTTGAAGCTGTGGTTGGCACATCCTATAGAGGAGACATCGCCATAGACGACATAACATTCACACCTCAGTGCGTTGTTGGTGGCTCAATCCCAGGTGACTATTTTCTCGTCCTGCAATTCTCTGAGGTATCGTGTTTGTAAACCCAGTATTATTATGGAGACTTCTAGCATTTTCAACTTCACGCCCTTGATGAATTAATCTAAAACGAGACCGTGATGGAAAAAAAAAAAGGGAAAAAATGCAGTATCTATATTCTCCATACCCGTCTGTATACATTTCCTTTGTTTCTGACAGGGAGAATTTGTTTAACAATCAACAGCTTCTTCAAATGGTGATCATTGTCGGTATTCTCGTGACGTTATTGTTTGATTCAGGGAGTGATATTGTTTGGAGAAATTAGATGCTAGTCACTCTTGAAGGTTAAAGGGTTAACCTGACTTAGACCATTAACGTATTTGGACGTTTTAGGTTTACCAACACCGTCACCTACTCCAACCTCGGCGCCAGTCTTCAAATGTGCCAAAGATCAGATCTGTGGCTCTCCTTGTGATTTTACAAAGGATATGTGCAACTGGAGTAACTCCAATTTGGACAACTTTGATTGGACGCGACATCGAGGTTGTACTGCAAGTATCAGTACTGGTCCATGTACTGACGCCGACAAGAATCCTTCTGGTCAGTTCAATAATTCTTATGATTCTTAGGCCAATGACACATGGTACATGATCTTTGCTCCTCACGAAAAACAAAAATCAAAACAAAAAAAAACAAAAAAAATATATATATATATATATAGGAAGTCTATGTATTGATTTTTCCGTTTTACATTGCTCGATACGTAAAAGTAGAGCGCGATATATGTTGCGGTAGGGGAAATAAACAGAGAGACTATACTTTCATTCTTACAAGCCTGTTTCGCGATTGCTCACTCATCAGGGGATTTTATTTTATGTATATATAAATAAATACATATATATATATATATAGTTTCCTTTTTTTCCCCTCTATTTATTAACAGGTTACTACTTATACATTGAAACATCAACGGGTATAGTTGGATCGAAGGCTGTACTTGTTAGTCCCCAGTACCAGCAGGCCTACAGTAACTGTAAACTGAAATTCTCGTACCACATGTATGGAAGCACTGTCGGTAGCCTGGCTGTATTCCTCAACGATGGCACCTCCAGGACAAGAATGATGATGCTCATTGGTTTGTACTCTAAACAACTTGTTTATAACAGTTATAGCCCTCTCCACCCTTGTACTGACGTATTTAGCGATTGCTTATCCCTTCACACCCTAAAATCAGAATGCATATTCTCCAAATGTTCTCTAATTATTTCCTAATATGCCGACATGGAGAATTTGTGTAACAATCAAGAGCTTCTTTAGTCAGTGATCAGCCTATTCGCCTGACCTCAATGTTTGATTCAGGGGTAATATGGTGCGGAGAAATTAGATGCTAGTCACTTGTAGGGGTTAAAGGGTTATTCTAGCCACTCAAATTGCCAGTGGTAACCCGTGTTTCCCGCGCTCTAAGAAGTTTGCCTGGTTTTTTACTCCAAATTCTCATTGGCTTATGATGATGTAAATGTTTGTTTTGATTGGCTGTTGCCGTTACTATGGTTTGAAATTTTCAACACTCCTTTAAAGGCAACTTATGTTTCTTCTCATCCCCTGGTTTCCGTAGTGCATATGATTGCGATAAAAGTTGTATTCTAACCACTTCTCGGAGTCAATAGATCGAATAAATAATAGTATGGCGGGATCCGTTTGCAACTATCATTTTCCTACTTATGAATTTTATCATTTTTCGGAGCACTCAAAACTTCGTGTATTATTTCCCGATAGGCAACCAAGGGAACCAGTGGTTTCAAACGGTCGTATCTATCGGACGTCGTAAGACCCCATTCACAATTGAATTCGAGGCAATGCGTGGAGTTTCTTGGGATGGGGACATTGCTATTGATTCCATTTCGTTGCTAAGCTGTAAAAAGCCCACTCAATGTAAAGGTTCTCTTCCTTCAGATACTCAGAGGTGAGGTATAGTGATGAGATAGAATGATTTGTTTGCATCTCATAGACGAAAAGTGTTCCAGCACTTTTTCAGAAATGTTAAATCATAGAGACCTCACAAAATGATGACAGTTTTGTCGAGAGTAGCTAAATTTTTGTTTTTCTTAACAACTATACAGCTTTTAGGGTCAAAATGATTTTTGCCTCATTGCCAGGAAAAAAAAATATTTTCTTGACGTTTATGCAAAAACAGATAACGATTAATTAAAAATCCGCAGATTGAAAGTTTACGAAGGTTTTAATGCTACATGATTCTTGATATAGAGAATGTGTTTGTACATTTCATCGCCTTTCACTGTTTACCAAAGGTGCACAAACGGTGCTTGTGTTAAGAAGAATCTCCTCTGTGACTTCTCCGACGATTGCGGGGACAATTCCGATGAAACTTCGTGCAGTAACTACTTGGCACGCTGCGACTTCGAAAAGGATACTTGTTCTTGGATACAACAATCTGATGATGAATTCGACTGGAGTAGGAGGAAAGGACCAACTCCATCTCTCTCTACTGGTCCCGCGCGAGATCATACTTTTGGAACTTTGGCAGGTTAGAGTGTAAACTGATCTTGGTCAAAACTGATTCCATCAGCCCTAACTCCATGCATTGCTTACAGAGAAATTAAAGTGGAAGAAACGTCATCAAACTTAGTTGACCTGTGTGTAAAGGAAAAACTAACTGGAAAATGTTCAAAGAAAATTTAAAAGTTGTTTACCTTCTAAATAATAAGTTTGAAATTTTCTTTCAGGTTATTACATGTACATCGAGACATCAGGAAAGAAATTTGGAGACCGCGCCAAACTTGGCAGCCCCAATTTGAAAGGGCAGTGTACTCTGCGCATGTGGTATCACATGTATGGTGTGCACGTCAACGATCTTGTAGTCTACATGCGCAATACGTCTGATGGACCACTCCAAAGAGTTGGTAATTTGTCTGGCAATGTAGGAGATAACTGGATAAGAACTGAGCTGAAAATGAGTAACGGCAATCAACCATATCAAATTGTCATTGAAGGTTGGTGCAGTTGAGTGATTTTGATTGTTTCATTTTGTTCTGTTTTATGTTAGGGGGTATTAAACCATGAAGATTAGATGTGGATTAGTTCTGCTGTGTTTCATGTAGAAGAGCCCTCTAATTGACCATTATATTGATTTGTTGTATTAAGCTGTGAGAGGGAATGGCTACAGGGGAGACATAGCCATTGATGATCTTAGCATTGCCATGAAGCCTAGCTGTCAGTTGTACGGCGGGTCACTGCCTGCTGTTGGTTCAACTGTGAGTCCAGTCACCACAGCATATCCTAACAACTGTCAGAGTAATCAGTTCGCCTGCGTCAGTGATGGCAAATGTCTTCAGCTTGGTCAGGTCTGCGACTTTAACAAGGATTGTGCTGATGGCTCGGATGAAAGAAATTGCCGTAAGTGATATAATATTTCCCCTTCTTCCCTAATTTTTAGCTATAGTAAAAACATGCGATGAAGTTTCCTCAGAGCTACAGCACATTTGGATTTGCACTCTTGGCAATCATTAATCACACTTCGATGAAATACAATGTTAGCTGGTGATTTACCGTTCATTTTGAAAAGTCACCGGGATCGGCTCAATTCTAATCCATAATACCGAGGGTATTTGTCCTTATGTACAACAATAGTGACTCGTCCGTTTTCATATGAAGTCTGCTATTAGATTGACGACAAATAAACTTTGTACATCCAGATTCAAAGCGTGGTTGATGTTTACAGTTATCTTGAAGAAATGCTGCCTCTAATTTCCCTGCTGTCTTAGATTCTCAGATGGACTCGTAATACTCTTTTTTCGAATAATTCAAACTATTATTAAGTTATATAATTAATATTAATCAGAGTCATTTCTTATTTTAAAGTCATTTTCTGTGGACGTGCACTGTGGTTTTAAATGACATAAACTTGGGATCTATCATTTCTTACCTTGTTCTCTGGTTATGTAATGAATGGTTTGTAAAAAATAATATTGTTGGTTATTGCAGCGACCAAATGTACTTTTGAAAGCAACCAGTGTGGCTGGGTAAACACAGATAAAGACAACTTTGACTGGAAGCGCAAGCAAGGCCGAACTCCAAGCTTTGGTACCGGTCCTTCCGTTGACCACACGACGGGAACAAATCAAGGATATTACATGTACATCGAGACTTCGTATGGTACCGTTCGTGACCGTGCAAGAATGCTCAGTCCTGTTTTCAAGAAGGTATGATATTGGGTCTCAAAACGAAGACCAATGAATGTCGGCTAGTGGTAACTTGTAATTTCGTGTTCTGGCGACAAGAGAATATTTTAACCACTTTCAACTCTCAAGATCTAATTTGCAGCTTTCCCATCTAGCCTACGCACATTTCCTTGTTATTAAGCCAAGTTTAGAAGAAGTGTGTCTTCAGAGATACCACCATGAGCTGATCAAATTGTCTTTCCTCATCATATGTTAACCAGATATTGTATCGAAATTTCCAGCACATGTTACAATTTGATCGTGCGTTTACTTTCTATAGTATATCATACTGAAGATTTATGTTAAAGAGCGGCTCAGGAGTAGAATCATCCTAAAGTTCTTGTTTGTTTTCCTTACTAGGCTCACTCTAACTGTAAGATGACATTCTGGTACCACATGTATGGTTCGTCCATTGGCTCTTTGAATGTTTACCTCAATATCAGCAACAAATTAACTCTTTGGTGGAGGAAGTTTGGTAACAAAGGCAACCAATGGCTGCAGGGAACTGTGGGAATTGGAAAGCAGATGCAGGCTTTCCAAATTCTCTTTGAAGGTGGGAGACGTAACCTTTCTTTAAAAAAAACGGGAAGTGGAGACAGAGGGTTTTTGTGTTCCAGTTGAGCGTTTCTCCACTTGTCAAGTAATTTTCTCTTAAGGGGAACGGCGTGTGTGTGTAGGGAAAACAGCATTTTGCTTCCCACAATACTAAATTAACCTTTACGCTCGTCATATGATCGTCTTACATGCAGGAGGCTAGTGACTGTCGAAAACGTTTAAAGTACACCGATTTATTTTTTCTTGTAATTTTAAAGGTATTGTGTTTCTTTCAACGAAACAAACGCATTTTAGCCAAGGCAATGCTCGTATCTATAATCTTTTTTGATGAAGTGAGGACAAGCACCAAAGAGGTTTTTAAACGATTATTGAAAAGGCTAAAAAACTACAAACAGGAACCTCCTATCCTTCTTAAACTGCAGCAACTTTATTACCACGCATTTTTTTTCGATTTAAGAATCAGTCATGTCGCCCTTGAAATTTACTAGCAATCCAACGTGTGGTTAATTTTCCCATTCCTAGTTGTATCTCATAAGCGTCATATTTTCATTTTGGCTATTTTTAGCGACCCGAGGCAGAAGTTACTCGGGAGACATCGCTCTTGATGACATCCAGTTTGTTGACTGTGCACTTCCTCCGGTGACCAGCAGCTGTTCCGAATTCGCCTGTACACGGAAATCCTGTGTCAAGCAGGACTATGTCTGTGATTACAATGACGACTGTGGTGACAATTCAGACGAAAAAGCTTGTGGTAATGTCATGTTGTTCACGATGCCCTTGTTTAGAACATCTACCACTGCTTTCTAATTGCAGTATTGCACATGAGCCTACACTTGAGAAATTAACCGCTGACCAGAAGTGCCTTCTTAGTTCGTAGCGGTTGGAATTTTCTTTATACTATTTTTTTCTTTCAATAGATTACTTTGCAAGAAACTTAACATTGCCAGTTAGCCCGTCATCTTTTTTCCGTTGATTCTCATATTTTCTTCAGTATATCTGGCCCTAACCTCAGTCTACTTTTGTCAGGTACTTACACAACACGGTGCGACTTCAGTCAGGGACCTTGCGACTGGACCCAAAGTACTGAGGACGACTTTGATTGGTTACGAAGACGAGGTGAATAGCTGATGATTAATGTAGTAATGGTCTTATTAAGATGGGGTCAAACAAAATAACTCGTACAGGGCCTTTTTATGCGCGAACTTACGCAGGACATTCGCAGCAGTTGCTTTTGGATCTCTTGATGTTTCACTCGTGCTTCTTCTTGATATTTCGCGGAGGATATTGTTTTGGTCTTTTCAGGAAGATGTGGAATAAGAAAATTTTGCATTTGAAATTTACCTTAAACTCACCACAAAGCATCAAGTAATCATGATCATCCACATATTTTAGTAAAGCGGGCAGTATTTTGATTGCATAACGAAGTAGTCGTTGTCTTCGACTGCGACTAACAACCACATTATTTTGATGTGACAGGTGCCACAGCTTCTTGGAATACTGGCCCACCTTCAGATCACACCACACAGACTGGCTATTACATGTACATCGAAACTTCTTGGCCTCGAAAGTATGGCGACAAGGCCTGGATGGTAAGCCGAAACTTCCAAGCACTCATTCCCGGCTCAAATCCCTGCAAGCTCCGCTTCTTCTACCATATGTACGGGGACTCGGCTGAGAAGTTTTCCTTGTACATCAGGACTACTCGAAATGGAACCAATATGCAGAACGTGTGGAGCAAAGTTGGTTCACAAGGAGCTGTGTGGAACAGAGCTGTCGTGACCCTGGCTTCAGACAAGAACTTTCAAGTATGGCTTTACTCCACTCATCCATATTTATCTCTCCACTTCCAGGAGTGACCAAAATGAATTTTTCTTCAAAAGCTTTTTTAGTAGTAAAATGACGAGAAGAAAGGATAAAATTAACTGTGCGATATCGATCGTTCCCACACAAAATTCTCAGAGCTGAAATCATTAGATAATATATGGTAGACACTTAGGAGAATTTATTTATAGATCTTTGGAGGGAAAAAAAAATTAAAATTTTTACTCCTTTTCAGTTCTTCTCTCAATATTGCTTTGAGATTTGAATTTCCCATGTTGGTAGTTTTTGCTTTTGACCCTTTTTTCTAATTTTTTACGGGTTATGGGTTATGATGACGCTCGGTTTAAGCCGTGTGAAGCATGAATAGTCCCCGTGAATGATGCAATAGCCGACGGGTGAGCTAACCTCAAAGGCAGTCACTTGCGGTAGATGCGGTGGGTGATTGTTAGCGGGAAATCACGCGCAATTAAAATTTAGATTTTGTTACATATCATTTGTATTGCTTGCCTACAAACAAAAGTGTCGACGTGTATTTCTCCCAGTGACCTCTTTACTGGAAGTTTGGGCGGTGGGGAAAGGGCTTTTGTGATGTAGGCATAGTGTAGCCCTCTCGTCAGATCTGGGTGGCTCAAAATCCGATTAAATCTAATTCTGGGTCAGCTCTATACTAAAACTTTACGTCGTCATGAACCATGAGTAAAACGAACCTCTCAATCCACTGTGCCTGTTTAACAAGACTGCATTTATTTTTTTCAGGTGATATTTGAGGGTATGCGAGGCGATAGCTACACTGGTGACATTGGTTTGGATGATGTTTCCTTCACAACTGACTGCAAGCCATTTGGTGGAGATCTTCCCGATGCCCCATCGCCTACACCAACTCCTTCAGGAGGACCCACTCAGTCACATCAGTGTAGCAGCGCAGAGTTCAATTGCGCGAAACAGGGGCCTGCTGCTTGCATCCGAAGCACGCAGGTAATTGTTGTTAAACATTGTGCCTCTACTTGACGCTATTTTAGGCTTTTCTTATAGGAGTAGGAAGGGAGGGGGGGGGAGGGGGGGATTGTGTTGATTACTTGCGTGATAAATTATTGTTAATATTTAGACAGAGTTTTAAAGGTTTCAAAGCTGCAATCTTTAACACTCCTATCCCTATCACCTACTCCTTCGCTCCTCTTTTGAGCAAAGGGGAAGCGAACAGAAAGTAATTTTTTTCCCTTATTTTGGACTTACGGTAGTTTTGTTCGATCTTCACTGATAAGTTTCGAATTTATGGCAACGCTTGCTCCTCAGGTCTGCGACTTCCAAAACGACTGTCAGGATGGATCAGACGAAGGCAACTGTGCAAAGACTCGCTGTACTTTTGACAGTGGGGACTTATGTAATTGGTATGTGGATAACCCTACACGGAAACGGCGTGATGTGGCCTACACCTGGCTAGCTCAGCAGGGTGCTACAGGCACGGCCCTTACGGGACCCACAATAGACCACACGACAGGTAAGAAGCTTTTCAAGTCTTGATATCGTTAGTATCGGCTAGGCTTCCTGTGATCAAGCTGATGCTGGTGTGTTCTTTTACTGGGTACTTAAGTTTCGGACATTCGCATATAATTTGACTGACATCTTTTACACTGATTATCGAAGTTATTTCGGGGCCGATACTGTACCGTTTGAGCTGCAATACTCGTTTTATATGCGACAAGCGTCCTGCATTCTGCGAAGGTCAGTGTTATTGGCGCGTCTCGTTCGAGGACAAACTTAAAGGATAGATATTTTGTGGTCGAATAAGGGACACGTTCAAGAGAATGGTTTGTCACGAATGTGGAAGAAAGAACATCTTATGAATTCCCACGAGGTCTCAAACCTCAGACCTTAGGATTCCTCGCTCAGATACTCAGCCACTTAGACACAGACTACACGGTGAACTAGGCCATTACAAGATTCACATGTGACACTCTTCGTGCATACGTTAGGAACAGCATTGTCAAAACTCTATGTATGTTAATAGAATAAGAAAGATGGTAAACTTTAAGCTCGCTAATGAAATAGGGAAGGATGTTTTTCCTTCTTGAAAAGATGTTAAAGATGTATTTTTTTTGTTTCTGACAGGTACTACAGCAGGATGGTATATTTACGCAGAGAGCTCTGGAGGTTCTAATGGTGATAGGGCACTACTCTCCACAACCCGGATCGGTCAAACTGGACCGCAATGTGTTCTGTCGTTCTGGTACCACATGTATGGACGATCGGTAGGAACTCTGTCAGTCAAGCTGTCCTTCTTAGATGGAACACAACCTGTTATCTGGACCAAGTCTGGTGACCAGGGCAACTCTTGGCTACAAAGCCGCTTGGTGATCGGATCAAGACAACTATTGAAGGTATCTGGTGGATGCGTAATGTATTTAAAGCGCTTCTTCCTGATGTTTCTTTTACATCCCCATATGATTCCATATTCTCGTAAGAGAGGCTCTTGTTTTGTTAAGGTTTCTGTGAAAACCCCAAGATCTCTCCTTTTCAATAACATTTTCTTTCATATTTGTTAAAGGCCTTAATGCTTTAACCCTTTACACCCTAACATGAGTATGCATTTTCTCCTTACTGATCTCTATAGTATTCCTAAGGTGTTGAAAAGGAGAATTTTTTTAACCGTCAAGAGCTTTTTGTTGGTGATCATTTGCTTTATTCTTGTGACTTAAATTTATAATTCAGGGGGGGGGGTGATATTGTAAGGAGATATTAGATGCTAGTCACTCTTAGGTATGAAAGGGTTCGAGTGCAAAAACCAAAGTAATCACTTAGAGGGAAGGAAAGTCTCTCAAAGAGTCCATGAAAATTCAAAATATAAACAAGCAAACTGCTTGACGTGGAGAAAAAAAAATGCGATTGATCAAGTTGCGGTTGGTTTCAGCATTGAATCTGATTGGTTGAGTGGCGCGAGCGTTTAGACCAATCAGAAATTAAAGTAGCGCAAAACCACCGTAATCTCAGATAATTGTGGACACTCGAAAGAAGCTCGCCCTGTTTAGACAATATTGGTTGATTCTTTTAAGAAACATGACTTATATTTAATTTATTCCCTCTCGTGCAACTTCTCACTTTCTACTTTAACCACAAAATAACTCTTCCATGGGACTAGCTTTAATTTTTGACCTTTTGTGGCTTTTAGGTCATCTTTGAAGCAAAGCGGGGCTTCGGTTACCAGGGAGATATCGCTTTGGATGATATAGAATTCATGAAATGCCAACCGCTGGACACCACAAAGAAGTGTACCGTGGATGAATTCCAGTGAGTGTAAAATGCTCCGTAGCTTTTTAAATGACATGATTATTTGCACTCGCCTGCTTCCTAAATCACTCAAAATTAAGAGTATTTGAATAGTTGTGAGATTATGTGTGAAGTAGCCAAGCTTCCCTGCCCTATCCCAGCCTATCCCTTAAATCCTGGTATCATTTTTACGACCATATCACGTAGTTAACAGGGAACAAATGGACATATTATAAATTTATCTTGTGCGAGACCAGATTTTCCTTTTTTGAATTATCAGATGGAAAAGGAGCAATTAGATATGGGTATTTTTAAGATCAAAAGACAGCGTAGGAATTAGTTTTCCGTTTCTTAAGCAGAATTTTGCTTAATTGTGATGAAAGACAGGTTTTAATCGAAACATCCAACATAACGTTGCAAGCGGATATTGAAAATTCAAAAGAAAGTTAATGCCATCTCTTTGTGTTCCCTTTTTAGGTGTGCACAAGGAGGCTGCATCCCGAAGACATCACTTTGTGACTTCAGTGCTGACTGTATGGCTGGGGATGTATCAGATGAGGCCACCTGTTCTGCTTACAAGTCTGGACAATGTGATTTTGAACATGGTCTATGTCTGTACTCACAGAGTTCTGATGACAAATTTGACTGGACTACATCCACTGATGGTACATTCTCCTACGGTACCGGCCCTTCATCTGACCATACAACTCAGACAAACAAAGGTATGTGTTGGAGCTGAAAATAAAATATTATATATATATATATATATATTAACAAACGAGTTTATATTTAAAATTGGCCTCTGAAAGGGGTTTCTTAAGTTGAAGTTTCGAACGTTAGCCCTTCATCAGAGCGAATGTCGGAGCTACCTCGATGCGCCCCTTGTTTGGTCTCGTTTCGCTGCTCGCTCTTCAACAGACCTATCAACAGTTCTTTAGAGATAAAGTGGGTTGCGTGACAGGGATAAAGGTGTGTGACAGGACTGAAAGACGTTTGCTTTAGAGGCTTTTTCTGTAGCAAGAGTTATAACTTGTGTTTTTATTGATAGCACGAAGTTGTTTACGGGAAAAAAAATAATTCAGTGTCGTGAAGCTGAAGATAAAATAATAACTTTCAATCAAGACACCAGTGAATAACTCAGAAAACTCTGAGCTCTTAAACTGCCAGACTGCTTAAAGCTAGAGAAAAGGAGAGTTTTAAAGCCGCGATTAGTTTTCAATGTGTTTCTGATCGGTTTAGAACTTTCCGATAATTTGCAGACTAACTAAGAGACTCTTAGAAAAAACGTTCCTCAGTATAAGAAGAAGGAAACTTCCTTGTAGTCATACACAACTGTGAAAAAATGTACAGAATCTCAATTATGAATCATTTTGCTTGGTATCCATTTCAGGTCGGTACATGTACATCGAGACTTCATGGCCTCGCAGACCCGGAGACAATGCCCGTTTGAACTCACCCATCTTAAGGAGTACTTCATCCAACTGTTACCTCCGATTCTACTACCATATGAAGGGTAGTCATATTGGCAGCCTTCTCGTAAGAACACGCACAAGCTACTACGTAGGAGGTCTTTCCAATCCTATATTGAACATTACAGGACCACAGGGTGACTTCTGGTACCGCGGATTGGTTCAAGCACCTTACAGTCAGAATGATTACCAGTTCGTCATAGAAGGAGTGAGAGGCAATGGATACCAGGGTGATATTGCGATTGATGACGTTTCCCTCACGCCTGGTTGTCAGATATGCAAGGATTGCACCATGCCAGGTATGGTCGGTTTATTTTACTTGTAGCCTTTTTATTCAGTGCTTTTTGGTTGCCTAAAAAACTGAAAGATTACTTTTGGTTACTATAAAGGTACCTTTGTGAAACCCGATTCTTAGACAGGGATGTAATGCGTCACTAGAATGGCAACTTTGCGTTTTCGCATACTGTCGTTTGTTTGTTTTAATTACGGTAAAAAGAAATAAAGGTTATCAGGTAGAAAGGAGGATGCGACAAAAAAAAACAAAAAATTATGGAGTTTTCGCACAGAAAGTAAGATCTAATAGTTTGGACGATTTACATCTTTGTTAACCATTTGTCGTCTTATTGATCATTGCAAGTAAGTTTCATTACATGGTAGTTTGCCGAACTGCTATGTTTGATTTGATTATGAGTTTAACTAGGTGCCCACATGGTTCAAGAATAAGTGTCGCTTCTAGGTTTCCTTTCCGAGCACTGCATGCTGTCCAACTAGATTTTCCGATGTCGTTATCGGCTCCCACGATACATGGTTATTTCATCGAATGTTAGAGTGATCCAAGGCTTTTCATATAGTTTTCATTAATCATTTTCTTTTCTTTTTTTCTTCAGGTCAGCCAACACCGACTCCATTTGGTTTCCACTCGCGGCCCACTGGGACCTCTTGCGGTGCCCAGCAGTATGTCTGTAAGAACCTCAAATGTGTGGACAAGGCTCAGATATGTAACTTCAAAAATGACTGTGGAGACAACTCCGATGAAATCCCCTGCGGCTCGGATTGCACATTTGAGGATGATTGCTGGAGGGGCTGGAGACAATCTACCGGTACTGACAACTTTAACTGGAGGCGGAAGAATGGACAGACACCGAGTGTTGGAACGGGCCCTACCAATGACCACACTCTGGGAACGGCCCAGGTACATTAACGACAAGAGTTAAAATATTTTGGATTCTCTGCTGTGGTAGATGATTATTGAACGTGGTTGAGCAAAATATCATTATTTTTCGGTGGCAAGCAGATCAATGTTTGTTTCTCGGTGCGAAGGGAAAAGGAATGTTAACACATAATGGGCTCCATTTGGCGTGATATTTGCTCCAATATCTGTTCGCGGACAAAATACAATCCAAGTGAATAGTTTTTCGATAGAATGAAATTTTCTGAGATCGAATATTTGATTTTATTGCTCCTTATGGTGGCCATTGTGTCTATTATTCTTGACGTTTTTCTCGCAATACGCGACGGAAGCTTCACGGGAAGCTTTTCGTCAAGAACATTGACAATTGAATGACATTCGATGGTATAACAGCGCGATAGTCGGTGAGCGTGGTAACAAAGCAACTGGTGTTTCCTTGTTATCCTGACCGCCAGCTATTGCGCTCAACCCAGAATGTTTTACAAGTAATTCTAGCGGCTGGTTTGTTTGTTTATTTGTTTGTCATTTTTTTAAAGTAGCAGGTGGATAATGACATCTAACAATTTTTATCTTTTCAGGGCTACTACATGTATATTGAAACATCACGCGCGAATCTCGGTGACAAAGCAGAGTTGACATCGTTCAGGTATTTTGCTTCAAGTCCCAACTGTAAGATGACAATATGGTATCACATGTATGGATCAGGCATTGGAGTGTTTGAGGTCAAGGTCAAGAAATCCGATGGAACGTATGATTACAAGTATACATTGAGTGGAAATCAGGTAAATCATTTTTTTTTTAAATTTATATCATGAAAAGTTTTCTTTTTAATGGCCTATAAGGTGAAAGCAGTACTAAGCAGACATTTAAGAGACTCTAGCTTGAGTCAGTTTTATACTTGAGTTTCCTCTCTATACAGCTTGTAACAATTGTCGAAAAGCGGGTTTATGAGCAATTTGTCCTTTAACAGGGCAAGAGATGTGCAAATAAGCTTCAGTGCTCTGATGCTATCGGTTCGCCTAGACCAATCTGGGTTCCTTCGAATCTGGCCGTTTCAAATTCAATATTCGTGTAGAATATTGAATTTCCTTACAGGAAAGAGAGAAAAAACTGGTTCCAAACACGGAGTCCTAAGAGCCCTCATACATTTCGCACGGTACCGGTACCTCATTGTATATCAAAAGTGAGCCTTAACGCCCTAACTGCGGAAATATGTTTATAAATTTGGTACCATGTGGTAAATAAACTTTTTATGATCTCCACAGGGAAATGCTTGGAAAAAAGCGGACATAGATATTGGTGCATACAGGAACTTTGTGATCATTATTCAAGCCACCCGTGGATCAAGCTGGCAAGGTGATATTGCCATCGACGACATCTCTTTCAGCAATTGCTTCTCTGATGTCACAAGGAACTGCACTCAGAATGAAGTATGTTTACTTTGGTTGTGTTATTTTATTTGAAAAGATGTCTTTAGTTATCAAAATAATTAAGGGATTAATATTTCGCTATGATTTCCTTGGGCTGAATTTTTATAATTAATTGCAAGTTATACCGTTTCACGTATCCTTTTTGATACAGGGACACCAGGTAGGTTCGCTTGTAGAGGCGTCGATATCGACTTAACATGAATTTTTACACAGCTACTTCATTTTTATCACCCAGCTGTTTTTTTTTTTCTCCTTATTTTTCCCTCTCTGCTTCGCTGCGTTTCTGTTTGATGATACAAATTGTGTTCGGTTTACATGAACCGATAAAGACAACAGGATGTTGAAGCTGAGCTATAGGGAAAATTGATATAAGATAAACAGGCACCGTTGAGAACGCCCAATCTCCTTATTCCTTGCCCCCCTACCCGCCTCTAAAGTGTTCCTTTTTAGCCAACGGCAACATTGCATCTTTTCAGTCGTGTAACATGCCTCTGAAATTCCCTGAGGTAACTTACGTCGTAAATTTCTCATGTTTACTTCATCAAAGGTGAAATGCAAAGACAGTGGTCATTGTGTAACAGAACAAAGAGTTTGCGATCATGTCAAAAATTGTAAGGATGGTACTGATGAAAGTCAGTGTTCCAGTCGAAAAGCCAGTTGCGACTTTGAAATCAACTGGTGTAACTGGTTCAACTACTGGAGTGACGACTTTAATTGGCTTCGTCAAAGTCAGATCGGAACGACTGGAACAGGTGTGATATTTGATTTCTTTCGTAATGCGTTAGCACTTCAATTTAATTCGTCTGGGCGTACGCTAGTTCATCCCCAGTGTTATAAAAACGTCGTGGCACTAGCTTTATGTGGTCTTTTGTCATTAGCATGCGTAGCACGCGTTCGGGTAGAACATAGTGAGAAGAAACGCGAGGGAAATAAGTTCCTCTATTGCTCTAATGCGCGTGTGACAAATTGTGTTGTGTGCAACGGCTTGGTAATAAGCTATTCTTCCTGTCGGTTCAATTCAACCTATGATTACTTGGCGAGATATCTTGGCCTAGCATGTCTGCTTCTTTGTGTGTTGATACTTGGCTAATTTGACGTTGTAACCTAATGGCTTTTTAGTTTGAAACAGCGCCATATTTTGCAGATCCAACTAAATTATCCCTGTACTTGGAGTTGCGTGAGAGCTAAAAGAGCTCAAAGCACTAAAACAGTAAAATAATTCTCTCGTCTAAATTCCGTTTAACATATTTTAACGATAGTCGAAATTTGAAGTATTAGGATGGAAATTATCCTAGCTCCAACCAGATGTGTCATAATCTTTCTTGTTCTTGTCTCCAAGGTCCAAAAGGAGACCACACCACTGGGAGTGGTTGGTTCATGCACATAGACTCGTCAAGTCCAAGGCAGCTTTTAGACAGAGCGAAACTTGCACATGGTAATTTGTTCCCGGCCGGCCGCGGAGTTTGTACTCTACGATTTTACTACAACATGTATGGATCACAGAACATGGGATATCTGAAGGTCCACTTGCTTACTAATGGGTTATCGAACTGGAGGGAAGTCTGGAAAACGAGAGGTGAGATGTGTGTAATGAACTTGAAATTAAGATGAAAACGAGACTTATAGGCTAGCTTCGTGGTAATTAGTCTTCCAATTAGAATGCCATTGTATCTGTTTTTGTTTATCTAAACCTGTGGCCCACCGCCGGCGCCTTCCCCGATCCTCCCTTTATAAAAAAATGATTTATTGAGAAACTTGTTCAGAGTCCGTACAGTTTTCAATTCTTGAAAAAAGGGTAGTATGGAAAATAACAAACTTAGTTTCAAGACCTGGATAGGTACCAGATTACTTTCCAAACTGCAACGAGTATGTTTCATTATTGCAATCGCTGAAAAGTTTGACAAAAGGCCTGTAATTTGTACACAAGTTTACACAAACCATAAACCGTGGTCGTTTTTTTGCTCCTTAGGTGATCCTACCAATCAAAACTGGGTGCGTGCAGAGGTCAAACTAGACTCCTACTCGTCGTTTAGGGTTGGTTTTGAAGGTATCGTTGGCGGAGATGACAAGACTGATATTGCATTGGATGATATAAGCTTTTCTGCCGGCTGCTACAAGGTATGTATTCTTCTACTGCGTAAAAAACGTACAACTGTAAAAGGGGAATAGGGTTGTAGTTAAAGACGTTTTTAAGGTATTAAATTATGGAAGAGCTTCTTCCTTCAAAGAAATGTTTAATGGAGAGCTTCTAATATCAATTTATTTGTTTGTTTGTTTGTTTGTTTGCTTGTTTTCTCTCAAATAATTCATTAGTTATACATGCAGTCAGCAGTTTCAAGATATTGCGTTGGCTTTCGCTTTGTTTGATCTCGTAACTCCCAAGGTCTGATTATCAATTCTCCCCTATAGCTGCAACACATTATCTTTTTAATAAGATACGAGAACTTAGTACTAGATCAAGAAAATGAGTTCTACGTGATAGGTTTGAGTAATCTCACTACCTGTTTGCTAGAGAATGTTTGGGTATTGTAGGGAGAGATTACATGTTTATCACTAATGGGAGTTACCAGATTTGTCAGGTTTAAGACCAAATTCGCCAAGCAATTTTATGGTAAAAATAAGTCCTCTAGAAAATCTCAGTCGTGGATATATTCTGAAGGCTCCTTAACATGCTCAGATTCGTTAACTAAGCTCAAGAGTAAGCTTTATATAGCTCAGTCATAGAAGTCTGCGGTTTGATTCTTCTTGAATGAAAAATGAATAAACATCTCTCTTCGACAGCTGAGCTTAACTTGACTGATCTTTTAAGCGCAGATACACCCGTTGAGTCTGTTTTGTGCTATTTTTTTATTCAGGGAGGCATTCCGCCTGCACCAACAGGTGCTGCACAATGCACCAGTAACCAGTTTTACTGCAGTGCAGACGACCTGTGCATCAATATTAACTGGAAGTGTGACGGAGAGCAGGACTGTACTGATGGCGAAGATGAACTCAAGTGTCCACCACCTTCACCGCAACCAACCCCTCCACCTGGATCATCTCATCCCGCAGACTGCAACTTCGATAAAGACTACTGTTTGTGGGAGTCTGCAAAGTTTGCTGATATGAGATGGCTGCGAAACCAAGGCCAGACACCTAGCTGGAACACTGGCCCCAGTGCTGATAAAAGTGGCGCAGGTAACAAAATTCATACCACATATGTAACTTGGCTCAGTCAAGTGCAAATCCATAATTGTTGTTGCTTTCTGTAACGAAGGCATCTTTGTTTTTGCGAAAATTAAGTGCTTTGTCCAAACCTTTTTTAGTCATTTATTCTCCTTGAATGATTATTGTGATTTCAGTGTGTTCGTTTCTGCAAGTAAAACGTTGTTTGCCTTTGCCAAGAACGTGCTTTGAAGCTGCTAAAAGCGGAACGAATAAACCAAGGTGTAATGTGTTTATTTCCTGAAGGAAAACTAAATTAAAAGCGAATGGACAAATGTGTCGCTGATTTGTGTTGTGTGTTATCACAGGTTACTACGTTTACGCTGAAGCCACAGGCTACTATTTGGGCCACTTTGGAGAGCTTTTGGGTCCAAATTTGTTACCATCTGCAACGTGCCAAGTTTTCTTCTGTTACAATATGAATGGAAAAGACATGGGAACCCTAAATGTTTACCAGCGCTTTACTAATGATGCCAAACCTGACATGACCCAAAAGAAAATCTGGTCGAAGAGTGGTGACCAGGGCAACAAATGGCGTTGCGATTATGCCAATATTCCGAGTAAAGTGCAATTTTCAGTTGTCTTTGAAGCTATACGGGGCGACGGCTATCAATCAGACATCGCCGTGGATAATATCCAGTTCGTCAAGTGCGGAAATCTTGGGCCGACTCCAGCTCCAACACCAAAACCCAAACCGTCCATCATGGATGACGATTTTGAGAAATGCGTCAGCTGTTGGGTTAATGAGAATGATGGCCACGACCAGATGGATTGGATTGTTGGACGTGGGGAAACTGCTAGCCAGAATACAGGTCCTTCCTACGACCACACCAAAAAAAGCATTTTAGGGCGCTATCTTTACATTGATGCCTCCAGTGTCTCGTCATCGGGCTGGTACCATGCCGATTTGGAAAGCAGGCTGCTTGTTGTTGACCGAAAGTGTTACATGTCTTTCTGGTATCATATGTATGGCTCTGGGGTGGGCTCGCTGTGGATTGTCGCCTATGCGTTTTCCGATCCTAAAAATTTGATTGGTAAGTGACAAACTCTATGTGGCTGGGATTTTGTAGTTGATATGGAGCACTCTTATTTGTTAGGTCAGACTTTAAAACTCCTTTCATCCCGTTAAAACAAGGTAGGAGTATCGCTTCGTGAAAGTGGAAACGCTCGGACAAACTAAAGGCCTGCGTAGTAGGAGTTTTGAGCTGGGGAGCCGCAAAAGGAATGGGAAAGAGTGATGCTTGTCTTTCACTTGTCTCTTGTAATTAATTCTTATACACCCAGGTTTCATTAGCAATTCTCCTCACTGTCCTTCATACAATTCTTTTGACGATAGTTCGGAGAATTTGGTATTGAGTCGACTTCTAATCCCCTAGTTTACATTTTCTCTATTCGTATCACTTTACTTATCTGCTTGATATTGTTTTCCTATTGTTAAATCACTTATGAGAGTTGAAGGGTTAATTTGAGGTTTTGATTATCATTTTAAAAGATGCTCTACAACGTTAAATGGTGGTTTGAATCTCTTGAATGACAGAATAATTGAAAACATTTCTTCCCATAGATCACAAACAGGTCAACTTGTGGTATGATTGGGGTAACCGTGGTAACAAGTGGCAACATGGCATGGTGAGTATCTACAATCCGGAGACGGCCAATAAGACAGTTAGAATTGTGATCAGTGGGGTCAGAGGATGGGACTACAATGGAGACATAGCAATAGATGACATAGAGTTCCACAACTGCAAGTTTAATGATGAGACAACACCATGCACAGAAACCTTTCCAAAGTGTAATGATAACCCGTTCACCCGTCCAACGCTTGGTAAGTATTTCACGAAGCCTCCTATTTCATTCTGAAGAAATTAAAACATTGAAGGGCAGATGGACAACCAGTGTTTCGTCTGTCTCAAGATTGCGGCGTTTTGTCCTATACAGAAAGGAGAAAAGGTTGGGGGGAAAAAATAGACTCATCCCTCTTTCCAATCCCATCTTTAAAATATGTAAAAATAACATGGCGTATTACGTAAAGGCCAAGCTCGCATATCAGGCTGAAGCCACATGTGATCCAAACCTATAGGAGGTTACAAAGAGGATATTACAAGGTCGCGCGGAGATACGAAACTTCTCTTTGAGTGTTGAAAAATATTTCACGCGTTCGCTTTGCTCACACGTGAAGAGAAAGTTCATATCGCCCCGCGACCGTGTACTATTCTATTTATTATACAAACATCAATGAAATACTAAATCACATCGAAAGGCGCGATTTTTAGATGTAACCTTAGCAACAAGAATCTTCTCGCGTGTGAAGATAAGATGTTATCGTTGTGAGTGAAGATATCATGTTTTCCCGCTAAAGCTCACTTGGTATTTCATTGGTGTTCAGATAATAATATTATTTTATATATTTTCATATAGGTCCGCTATCCGGTGACTGTAATTTTGAGCACGGTACTTGCCACTGGAACAACACAGCCGTCAACGATATGCCGTGGTATCTTAGAGAGGGCAAAACTTCCAGTAAGAACACCGGTCCAGCGGTTGATCACACCACAGGAACATCAAGCGGTAGGGAGTCAATTGTTTACTTTTGTCCTTGACTCTAAACTGCTCTTATAATGAAGCACTGTGGACCCTCACTGTTATGTATTGTAAGGATGAAAGGCAAAGAAGAACATTTCTCTGAATCAGTGACGCGTTTTGTCTACTTGTAGGTTATTACATGCATATTGAGGCCAGTTGGTATGTCAAGGGCGCTGTTGCCATCTTGGAGGGTCCTTACATGATGCCTACCTCAAACTGCAAGATGACGTTTTACTACCACATGTCCGGCCCTGACACAGGCTCACTTACAATCTTCGTGAACAGTGGAGATGAAATGAAGGTGATATTGAACATGACTGGCCACCAGGCTGACAATTGGATCAAAGCTGAAGCAACGGTGAAGAGTGATTACGCCTTCCGAATTCACATCACTGCCACACGAGGAGATAGTTACCAAGGAGACATTGCCATAGACGACATTAAATTTCAGGTACAATCACGCTGTATTATTATTATTATTATAATGATAGCAATTATTATTAATAGTAACCGTGGTAAGGTGCTCCTCATAGATTTATACAATAAACCTACTACTACCCACCCTGGGATTGGACGTTGCTTATTTCTCAGAGTACAGACGCATGGCACATTATTATTATTATTATTATTATTATTATTGTTATTATAATTGTTGTTGTTGTTGTTATTGTTATTATTATTATAGCTATTATTTTAATTATGATTATTATAACTATAATAAAAATAATTATTATTATTATTTCTATTATAGTTATCATTGTTAGTTTTATTATTTTTCATTTATTAATGCTGTTGTTGTTATTATTATTATTATTATTATTATTATTGTTATTATAATTGTTGTTGTTGTTGTTATTGTTATTATTATTATAGCTATTATTTTAATTATGATTATTATAACTATAATAGAAATAATTATTATTATTATTCCTATTATAGTTATCATTGTTAGTTTTATTATTTTTCATTTATTAATGCTGTTGTTGTTATTATTATTATTATTATTATTATTATTATTATTATTATTATTATTATTCTTTCATTATTTCTGCTCTCCATGACGCATTGTTTTGGAAATCTTTGGGTGATTTTTATCGGTGGGCGACTTGAAAAAAATACCTAGACTGGCGCAAAGCTTCGCCAGTTAAGCGCTCGGAGACCTTAAATACTTAAAAAAAGTATTAAACTTACTCCTGCCTATACTGAAGTGAATGGAGAAATCGTCACCGAATCACTGTCTTACAAACTCCTTCTTTAAAGTAGTACCTGAAATTCTTTGCAGGGTCAATGTTCCTTCACAGACGACCAGGCCTTGAGATACGGTGACAAAGCCCTGAAAACGGGTTGTTCTGACGGTGGACGAGAAGGTTTCTTTCAGCATCCGACTGTGGCCGGCTGCAAAGGTTATTGGTGGGGACGTAGAAACCTCCGAGCCAAGCCTTCCTATGTTGGTGCCACGTGCGGAGATGACATCGGGCGTTGGGGTCGTTGGTGTGGCCAACCTGCTGACTTGTGCGAACATGGTTGGCATGTCTGTGGAACTTTTGGAGACGTTTTCGAAATTGTCAACCGAGTAAGACTTAAGTTGCTCCTTTCTAAACAGAAAAGCTACAAATGATTTTTCTGTCAAATGACAGCGTCAATGCATGTTAAAATACAGGATAATCACAACTATGAAACCGCATGAAAATTTCTCAGCGCAAATTTAAAGGTACAGGTGAGAATCCTGTGGGAATATGAGCCACTTCATGGACGTTCTCTAACTAGTGATTGTAACTCCACAGGGCATGCGTTTGATATAGAACCTGTTCTTAACTTGTCCTGGCTAGTATCAAGATGCGATCACAAGGGCAATCCTTTTGTAATTGTTTGTTTCAAAAGCGAACAACTAGTGTAGTTATATGCCCTTGATTAAGTCATTTGTTTTAGTTTCAAAGAGCAGTCGATGAAAGAGCTAGGAAATTCCTACTATATTTGAACCAGAAGTTTGCAGAAGTTTGTTTTTACTAAAATCTGATCCCTTCATTGTGTAGACGAACGGTGTGGATTGCCAGAGAGCTGGTTATGGTCATTTCAGCGCCGGTATTAACCACTGTAAGACCAACAGTGGAGGAGGCGACGGCTGCAAGCGAGTAAAAACTGGATTAGATTATGGTTGTGGTCAATACCACGACTCGTGCTCAGAACCGCTTTGCTGCGGCTTTGGTTGCAAAGGTCCAGACTCCTGTGACTCAGGTAGGTCAAGCTTTATTGTCGGAGCTTATAGAGCTTTTGGTAGTGTGAAAAACCATCAAAGACGGGATGTCAGTCCATTTCAAACTAATGCTTGACTTAAAAATCTTGTTTTCATTTCCTTCATAAGGTGTTTTCAAACGCCAGACGATGTACACGCCCGCTGCTGGCAATCTAGAGGGTTGTTCGTTCATGTCAGTAAGTAATGCAGGCGGCATCATGTGCTGCAAAGACGACAGTACCACTCCTACCTACCCCCCGACGAATGCACCAACTAAAGGTTCATGTGACTTCGAAAGAGGCATGTGTGATTGGATTGTTGATTCAACTGCCCCTGCAAGTTTTACACGAAACCAGGGAGAGACACAAAACAGAAACACCGGTCCACGCTATGATCACACTAAACAGGATGCGACTGGTAAGATTACAGATTCCAGAATGCTTTTAATTAGCAACCTTAAGTTAAAGCATATCGCTTAATTGTCTTTCGTTAAACCTATGATCGCCATCTTGAATTCGCTGAGCTGAGGAAAGCTGGCGAGAGCGGTAATCTTTTACTATGGGAGTGGTTGATATGCGGGAAGAACGAGAGGGGCATGAAGAGGAGAATCCTTGGTGGTGGATCATAAATAACAAGAGGATGATTCTGATTCATAGCCATTGCCGTTAGTCGTCTTCGGGCCTCTCCCAGCCGCCCCACCACCTCACCTCCCTTCCCCCCCCTCCCCATCCCCCTCTTACAATCCCCGTGGAAAATGAAAAAAGTGGATGCTTGGCAAGCAATTTAGTTTTTGTTTACTCTCCCTATATGACGGTGTTTGTTTAGCCCATTTGAGTTATTATTCAGCTATGGCAAGCTTAGTGTACTTCTATGGCTTCAATGAAGAGCTCGCTTATTTTTGTTTGTCTCTGTGGCTCAGTGATAGAGCATCGAGGCACGGAATCCTAGGTTTGATTGATTTGTCATGGGGCCCATCTAAGTTTCTATTTGTTGCTCCGTGTAGGGTACTATCTTTACATGGATTCATCTCAAGCGCAGCCCAAAGACACAGCCAGGGTCTCTTACACCTTCACAAGTGTATCAGAGTCTTACTGCCGGATGAGTTTCTTCTACCACATGTACGGCACTGGCATGGGTGTGTTGCGTGTGTTTGTTGAACCCAAAGATGGACAACGTACCGAGGTAATTCACAATTTTCTTTAGAGAACAGTGTGGAGATTATACATACTAATGTTAGTGTGTAGAGGGTTCATCACTTGCATCATTGCCCGTTTTAACTGCTTTTTGCCTTACGGCGAAAATAAAGTTAAACAGGGCAGCTCCTTTTCTAACGATGTTGTTGTTGTTGTTTTTGTTGTTGATAATGGTGTACAAACAAGCAGGTTATTTTACTGACCATTATAAACATTATCTTCCTATGATATCTCCTTTTAGGTTTGGAAAAAGGCTGGAAACCAGGGTGACGGCTGGTATAGAGGTGTGCACAACTTCACGGAACTGATTAAGAACAAGACAGCTTTCACCGTCAGTTTTGAGGCAGAGCGTGGTCCAACCACGGCTAGTGACATAGCGATTGATGACATCACCTTTTCATCCTGCACACATAGTGAGTGTGATTCAGTTATGAATCCAAAGATGTTTTGCATGATTTATTCTAAAAACGCGGTTATGCAGGATTTCTTCAAATTAATTGACAACAAGCCATGTAGCCTGCTACTGTCTCACTTGTCATTCTCTTTGTTTTTCACTGACTATACTCTACAAGTACGTTAAAGAACGTTTTGGGGTACTTCTACCTTGTGCCCCTTTCTTGAAGTAGGGCCTCTTACGTTGATGGGACCCACTGAGCGTCTTTGACTACTTTCTTAAATAAATCTTAAAAAGGATATCAATGATTTCTTTACATACAATCGCTTTCGTTGACTTCTCCTGCACATTTAAAACGCTACCTTATCAGTATAGTCATGACGATAAGCAGGGCATGCGCGTACTCTGCTACTTTTAGTCCTTTTCAATTGCTTGAAGTGGAACTGTGACAGAAATTGTGAGGCTGTTTGACGTAAATATTTGCGATATTTGCAATACCCTTTTCAAATTCATGTAGATAGGAAAAAAATGGGCTTCCAAGAGAAACTCTTTCTGACCATAGTTACTTGAACCACAATTTCCATTTTAAATCTGGCTTAATATCTAGCAAACCTGAAATCTCACAACAAGACCGTCAACTGTTATTTACAAATACCGTTTGGCAAAGTCTCACCGCTTTTATTCCATTATTTTCAGCGCCACCAGGTCAGTGTAAGCGTGACGAATTCCGATGTAAGAGTGGAGAATGTATCAAGTCGGCCTTCGTTTGTGACCAATACCCAGATTGTAAAGACCACTCAGACGAGGGAGCAGAAGCTAACTGTGGTAATATTTTGTCAAGTTTTAATTTCTGTGGTTGTTTTTTGGTTTGTTAAATTGTTTGTTTTTCTCTTGCTCACTTTGACCTTCTTTTGAACTAGGAAATATTTTGGCATATACCACACAGGTGAATAATGCCTTCCGCGCGCGCTGATTCGCCTGTTTGGAAGTGATCAGAAAGTACTATTCACTTCCGAAACGTAGAGACAAAATCACACGTCAAGATTTTGAATTCCGACTTTTTTCTGTATATTGACAGAAATGAACTAATTTTTGGTTTCCGTACGGTATATACTAAAACAGTTATTCGCTTCAGTTTCGGCGAAAGTATTGTGTGTTTACCTCCACTTCGGTCAATAATTAGTAATAATTGAAGGAATGATGGCGTAATTCTTTGGTAGAATTTAGTTACGTTTTTATGACGATTTCTAAAGTCTGCTTTACTTGTTTTTGCAGCCAACCGTAATTGTGGTCATTTCCAGATTTATTGCCTAGCTGATGGAAAATGCCTAAACAAGACTCTGCAATGTAACGGCAAGTCTGATTGTACGGATGGAAGTGATGAATCACATTGTGGTAAGTTTGCTCGCTCAAAGTGATTTTAATTGTTAAAGATTATTATTTTGTAATCCTTCTAACTTTTGTTATCTGTTTTTTTTCTTTTCTTTATTTACTTTTTTTTTCCATTTTAATTATTTACTCCCCTTAAACATTTCGGTATTTATCTCTTTTATGTGCAACAATTTTCGTGATGTATTTCGTTAAAAGGAGTTTAGGGAAATAAGATCATTTTCCTCAGTAACTTCTTCGTAAAAGTTTTGTCTGATGTTGCGTTGATTTATTGTTTTTAAGAAGAGATTGCGTGTTATAGACAGGACTGCTCTTTGATGTCAAGGTCTGCAGATTACGAATTAAACCCGGAATTTTAGGATATTTTACAAGGGTTTTTATATAGTTAATTAAAACTTACAACGTTCAATTGCTTTGTTTCCAGCATGTACCGAAAGCTATTGTATCAATGGACAGTGTCAACTAGACAACTTTGGGCGTCCGGATTGTGTGTAAGTATCTTCATTACGTAGTATGGTATGACAGCAATTCGGATAGAGTTAAATAAACTGTGTTTTTCTTCCAGTCACTCCCGCCAGTTTTCGCCCAACAATCCCTTTTCTTGTTTGTTCGTTCGTTTGGTTTTGTTTGTGTTATTCGATGACCGAGGGTATGGCCAGATGAAGCACAGTGGTTTTAATGTTAGCTTCGGGCCCCATTGGTCGCTTTGATTCAATCTAAAGCTGGAGTTGCCATCCGAACCGTGGCCATCTTTATCACATGTGGTTGCATTGTGAGCCAATTGATAGTGCTCAGTTACTCAACTTAATTTATTTCGAAAGTAATTAGTGTTTCTTCTTTGTGAAAGATGCGATGCCAATTACAACGGTGCAAGATGTCAGAACTGTACCAGTTGTGAGTGTCCTAAAGATCAAATCCAGTGCAAAATTGGCAAGTGGTTCTGCACGACCAAGGAAAAAATATGTTCTAAAAGCGTTCAGTGTGGCCTTAGTCCCGTTGAGTTTGTCAAGCTTTGCCAAGGTGAGGCTTAATACAGCGTAAAACTTGGGATCACATGTGGAACGGGGTTTATTTCGGTTTTCTGTTTTACTTGGTTTTATTTCCTTTTTATTTTATTTTACTGATTTTTTTTCTTTGGGGGGGGGGGAGGGGCGGAGGGGGTTCTTCTGTAGTTGTCTCCGATGCTTTCAAAAGACAGATACAAATGGAATCTTATTTTTACACGCAGTGCTTATATATATATATATATATATATATATATATATATATATATATATATATATATATATAATTTTTTTTTTCAGCTTGCACATCACATTACTGTGTAAATGGAAATTGCAAGATGGTAGATGGAAATCCGACTTGCGAGTAAGGCTTGTGTTTTTTTGTTTACATTAACGTAGTCATGATCAACGTTTAACGGTATTTTCAGTAAGTGATGAATCAGCCTCATCGGAAAATGAATAGCGTCATGCCATCTTCCTTTTTTCGGAAAGCTTGCCGAGAGTTTGCATCTTATTCAGCATTTCTTGGGAAGTTATTTGAGAGACGCTGTCCTTTGGTGTTATGTGTCGCTTAGTGTGAGTAGAAACACCACACGGATCACTGTGTTGCTTTCTTAGGAAAGACACTAACCTCTCACCATGCCCCTCTCCTCCCATCAAAGTAAATGGAAAATAGTTAGCAGAAAGTAAAACTAGAAAAATCTCGTTAAGGGGGTGGGGGTGAGGAGAGTAGCCAGACTGATGGTCGCTTCATGAAAATGAAATCGTTTTAAGCTCCGGCAGGATTGGTTTTGTGGGTTTAAGCAAACTCAGCCTCAGCGATAAGCGCTTGATATATATCCACTATGTTATAATGAGATGCTAAATTTGTAAATTTTATTTCAGGTGCACCACTTCTGACTATGTCGGCCAACGATGTGACACTTGCAATCAAAAAAATGGCTTGGTGAATTGTGGAACAAATGGCAAATGTGTGAAGATAGATCAGATCTGTGACCAGAGCATATCGTGTCCGAAAAATAAATCAGAGATCCGCAACTTATGTGGAAGTAGGTGTCCATAGCACATTAAAGCGGTAGTTTGATGGTAATTTTTTTATTATTTGAAACAGGAAAGCCATCGTGCAATCGTGTCCTTTGAAAAACCGACCCGACCCCTCCTCGACTAAAATGAGCGGCTCGCCGAAAGAAACAAACCCGTTTAGTAGTTCAGAAATCTTTTGATCTACCGTATGAAACCTTGAATATATTAAAGGATAGCAAGCAGATTCGTTTCGATGTGAATTTGGTGTACTAAATTACTTCTATTTTCCAGGTTATTGTAGCAATAAAAAAAAAAGAAACTGCGGCATTTCGCCATCAAAACTAACAATTTTTTCTGTTCCTTTTAAAGGCTGTGAAGACCAGAAGTCTTTCTGCCCTGAAGGAGCAGAATGTAAGGCGGACGATAAAGGGTTTATGGCCTGTGTGTAAGTATGCGGACCCGTATTGCATGGTCAAGTGTGCAGCAAGTCTTTTGTTTTGGTTTGTCAAGGAATGGTCATCAGTCAATTATGTTCTTGAGCTTTACGATATTCAGAAGTGGAAAGTGTGCATTCCTCCTCCCCCACCGATGAATTTCCTAAACTAATTTTGTGTGACTTTATAGTACAAATATACATACAAGCTATATATATCTTGTGTAGCAGAAGGCCCGTTAACTGTGTCTACTTCATGGCTTACATAAGCTTCCTCCTTGGCGTGGCCAACTTTTTTTGTCCCTACAGAAGGTCCTTACTTTCATTTACAGCAATTTAGCACTTGGTCGTTATGATTAATTAGCTTTAATTGAATACGATAAACTTAACGTGTTATTTTTTACTCGCTAACCCATGTTTCTTCTCGTGCTACAGATGTCCATTTGATAGGAACGGACGAAAATGTGAGAATCAGATTCCAAACAACTGTACAAATCAGATACCTTCACTTCAGCCTTGCCTTGGAAAATGCGTTGAGAAAGCAGTCATTTGTTCTCGCAACCAGACTTGTAACTACCCTGAAGATCAGATCAAATTCAACTGTAAAGGTAAGCAAGTGACGGCGATGAGAACTTAGAGAAGCAAACGGTTTAGTTCGCTCTATACGAGCTTTATAAAACTTTCTTCAATTCTTCACATTCCTATGCAAAACCGTTTGTAGAGGGTCTCAGTGGGGCGATGGCTTTACGGCTAACGGCTAATTCTTTTCTAGAATGTTAACTTTTTTTTACGACGAATGATTAAAATTTGTTAATTTATACCCCAAATGGCTAATTTTTTTGGCCGTTTACGGCAAACAGTTAAACCCTTTGAGACCCTTTGTGTAGGTGTCATGTGTAAGCTTATATAAGCTTATATACATTGTAGCGTTGTATTTGAATTGAATATAAATTAATTATTTTGTATGCAAGTCACTAAATTTTCCTCATTACTTTTAGCACCGCCCAAGACTGGAACAAGGACAGATAAACAAAAGGGCAATAAATCGTCAAGTAAGTAAATTGTTATCTAGTAAGAACAACGTTAATTCTTATGTGGGGTTACCTATGTATAAACTGGAGTGATTTGAATTATAGTTTCTTACACAGAGAGGTATGGTTGTTTAGAAACTTCGCTGATGTTTTTAACAGCCACAGTGTCAATCCTCTCTTTAAATAAGTCTTCTCATGTGTTGGGATAGGCTCCAATAACCTGACCAAAAAAATTGATCTTGAGACCGTCTCTGTCTTTTAGTTTACATTGGCGTCGGTGTCGCTGCTGGAATTGTGTTAATCCTTATCGTCCTCGTTGTGGCCTACTATATAATGAAGAGTAAAAAGTAAGTATTAATCTTTTTGTTATTGTCTTTTTCGTGTTTCATGCCTTCTTTCAGACTTTGTCTCAGGAAACGGAAAACGAGAATAAAGCGTAGAAAGTGTCGCTGTTTTTTTTTTTTCCGTCTTTGTTTGTTTACTTGTGTAGCTACTTGAGTTGAGACAGCTCACTTTCTCCTTTCACAACTGAGGTTTTTTGTAAGTTGCTACAGTTATCTCTGGTTCAAATTGTTTGTTTTCAATTAATTTCGACCAATTTTTCCTTTGATTAACAGGAAGAGACTTACCTTGTTCTCGGTGTTTTATGACCCCTCTAATAAGGAAGGCTCACAAATAAGGTATGTCATTTCAAGAGTAACTCCTTTTTCCCCTCGTTGTACTGCTTCAAGTCAGTCTTGATCGCCCTACTGTTGCTAAATGAGTACGCATGTCAAGAAAACTTGAAGAAAGATTTGTACAAAGGGTACCCTGCGATGAACTGAAATGAAATTCCATCTCGGGGAAGTGATAAAACTCCTGGCCATTCCGTGGACTAGGCTTTGATAGATATAAGGCAGTTGGCTCTTAACTCCTAAACTTTTGCCAATTTGACGTATTTATAATGGCTGTCTCTCACAGGAAAGGCAAGAAAGAGAAAGGAGAAATCGAAATGGCTGAGGGTGTTGGAAACCCTGTGTATGATTCTTTCAATGAAGGACAACCCCTGGAAGACGTAAGTGACTCTTGTGACAGAATGTTTTACTTAATGGAGACTTTTAAAGAGGATAAGTCCACGCACGTTTAAGGTATCGGAAAATCCACTGGCTGGCTCCCTATGCGCTGATGTAATGTCTTATTGAAATCTGGATTTTTTTTTCTTTTTCGTTTTTTTGAGGGAGGAAAACTGTGTAACTCAAAAAAAGGCAAAACGAAATAAAGAAAATGCAACCCACATTCGACACAAAGTCTAGGAATCGAAACTGAGCCACTAGGGTGGCAGGCAAGTGGTGTCACCTCGGTGCCTTCTTGGTCACATTTATTTTCACCAGGGTGGAGGTGTCTGATTTACCCTGTAGGCTTCCTTGAAACTTTTTGAGCTGGCAGCAGCATGATGTGGGAAGGAGAGGGTTACAGGGTTTGTTTTTACTTCAGAGGGAAGATTCACTAAGTTCGTAAATCACGGCGATTATTTGCAATGTGTGCAACTGAAAAGTTTTCTTATCGGTCTTCTTTTGCGATCTTTATATCAGTTTCACATGAGTGACGTGGATACAAACATGTTTGCCTCAGATGACGCGTTTGGGATTGCGGTGAGTATTTTAGTTAAACATGTCTTCCACTCCTCAAGTATGGACTGACGGTACTGAAAAATGACATCTATGTTTTCAAAGTACCGGGTTTCCCTATTTAATTATCATTTGATCTAAAAGTAAAAACACGTACAGGAATAGTTCAGAAGGATAGAAAAAGCTTATCCCCACACCCAACAATTATCGTTACGATTTAGCCTTCGAGTGAGACGTTTACAGTTCGATCTGTTTCGATCTACAGTGGAACCTCCTTTCAGCAGACACCCTCTTTGAGTGGAGAAAGTGTCTTCTGAATAGAGATGTCCTTTTACTGATGGTGACAGGTTCACTGGTAATAGGACGCGATTTTTTTTTCACCCTTGGCTACAGCTTGTTCCCAGAAAAGAGGAGTTCCTTCATCTAAGCTAAGAATTTCAAAGATTAAAAAGGTTAAGAAAGCATCTTTTTCCGACTCGGAACTATAAAGGTTGCCCTCCCCCTCCCCCTCCCCCTCCCCCCCCCTCTCCCCCTTGAAAACTACTAATGTGTCTCTCTCGTTCCTTTCTAGTCGGATAAGGAAGGAGCAACGTCCATGGCAAACCCATTGTATCAAGATCCTTACCTTGAAGAAGACCTAAACAAATATTGAACAAAGAACGCAAACGTCAAAAATGCTGAAAACGAGACTAGAAGAACATTGCTGTCTTAGTTAGAAACCTTTTGCAAAAAGTCTTGGAACATTTAGTCAGTACATACATATAAGATCTATTGATTACTATTTCTTAAATCACTGCTTCCTAGAAAATATTTTTATCACTGTGATGAGTTCAAATATTGGCAGATAGCTTGATATTATTTTTTTTACTTATTCTTCAGCGAGGGAAAATGTAGACGCATTTCTGACCAGATACATTCTTTTTTTTTTACCGCTTACTAAGCCGCAATAAAAGAGCTATATTTTAAGCTTTTCCTTGCTAGGTTTTGATATCATGAGTTTTTTTTTAATGCTGCTTTTGAGAACCATGCTGCTTGTGTGATAATCCGAATAATTCATTTGATAATGTCTGCTTGGATCAAGATAATTTGTAGCGTAGCAGAAAAAAAATTTTCAACAGTACACTTTCTTAATAAACTTTCTAGATTTTCTAAGTGCGTCCGTCTTTATGTATTTGTTTTATTTTAATTTTGTGTCCAAATGGTACATAAAGAGTGCTCTCCTGTCCAACAAAAAATTATGATTTTTATTTTGACTTTCAACTTTTTCGTGTTTTTTTTGCTCAACAAGGTGAATTGGGAAACCACCGCGAAGCATTGAAGAATGTTCTGTCACGCGCCAAGTTTTCTCACCATGCAGAGGCATTTATTATCAATTGATTGAACAACTGAGAAAACTCGAAATCTAAGAGGCTACAAAAACGTGTTTATTAACATAAAGGTTAAACTACGGATCTAAAAGAGGCCATAGACGCCTTCCTTGGTCCCTGCCTGTTTTTCAAACACTTCAGTCGCTTGTCGCTATCACTGCAAACACGTGGTCCTAAAAAACGCTATATTTACCAACCTTTCTGTCACCTCCAAAACAGACTGAGTTCAGACAGTATCTGTGACAATCGGAAAGGATGGTCTAATTCTCAGGGAAATATTATTAGCGACCTTCTTCTGTTAATTCTCCAAACAAAGCCAAAGCCCCGAAGTCAAGTTGATTTCCTGTGAGACGAATCACCAGTGACCTTTAAATCAGAAAGAAAACTAAATATTTTGTAGTGAAAGATCCACTTGATTCAAGCGCTGTGGAGGCCTGCGAAATATTATTCGCAAAATACCCGACCTTAATTCTGGCATCCGTATGGCGTAGATTAAAGGATTTAGCAGCGAATTGGCAAAGAATAACATAAGGGCTACCATTTCGACTTGAAAAGTTCCTTTAGGGGAAAGGTTGATAGAGGAGGGGTATTTGAATATGTCGAAACTGAACCAAATCGCACTTGGCAGAAACGTTACCCAAGATCCTAGGGTGACAAGAAACAATGTACTAGTCAGTTTTCTTTCCCTCAGACCGGCTGCACCATGGTGTTGAGGATGACGACTGCATCGGACTTTGAGAAAAATGGCAAAATAAGAAACACAGATAGCAAAAAGAAGACTAAAAACAAAAGAAAAATAATAAATAATTAAATCAGGCAGATCTCTGTTTAAATATAGTTTGAAAAATATGCGTCCTCCTTCCACTGCTACAGGTGTAAACCAAATTAAGGAAGTTACCACTCCATATACCCATGGACTGATAAAACGATGTCTGAACGGGAAGAATGTTGCATGTGCCCGTTCCAATGAAATAACAGCGAGATTGAGCAGTGAGGAGGAAGGAAAGATAAACTCTAAGGCTCTCTTCATTTTGACCAGCCAAGTATTATTTGTTGTGTCGCACTCCCTCAGACTACAAGAGCTTCCAATCTTTTCAACGCTCAGAGGCTCACTGATACCTCCAGCCAAGAGATCGACTATAGCAAGATGGATGATCAAGTATGTACTCTTCCTCTGTAGCTGGCGCTGCTTCACAAATACAATAATGGTGATAATGTTGAGAACGACTATCGCCAAGGATTCAGCACTGAGCACAACGATCCACCGGTTGCAATGTAATTCGGAATTGATCATCTCAACTTTCTGGCTCGCGTTCTCATAAGTCAGGGTCGTTGATGGCTTTGGCTGTTTACAAGAATCTTCACCATTCTAATGCACTTAGTATGAATTAAAAAAATATGAGTTATAATCGTGGCAAACAATATTAACATATGCACAATTAGAATGAAAGATGACTTTTTTCAGATGCACCAGTTTGATTCCGAGCCTTGGAAGAATAGCTTAGTAAATAATCATTTTCAACGCTGCTGGAGTTCCGAATGTTACCACGAACACCATTTTTTGGTATGAGCAGTTATGGCAAAAGTAATTTGCTTGTCTTCAATGTTATCCAGCATTTGATTACCACTCCTCATTTGGATGAATGATGCGGATGCTCTTTGACATTTCTATTAAAAGCATAGCGTGAATTGCTTTCAATTTCATTAATTTTAATTTCCGCTCAAATGCGATAGAAACTTTTAAAATTACAAACCCTGTAATTTTGAGAATAAAATCAATTTTTTTTCCTTTTCTTTCATTTTTTTACTTAATACTGTATAATAAAACTTTTTTTCAGTTCTGGTTTTCATAAAGGGAGCGTAATACTCAAGAAGCCAAACCAATGGAATCTTTTTGAACATATGCAAGACCATATATTGAATAAACATTGCGATTTTATTCGTTATTGATGGGACGTGAAAATTAATGAGGTTTTTTTGAGCGAAATTAGAATGCGGCTCTTTGCTTCTCTAAAATGATTTAGAACCCAGGAAATAATTTCAGTCCTCGCAAGAGCCTTCAGGTTCTGGCAGTTGCAAGGCTCTCAAAAGGTGCTGAACAGCCGATGTCAATTGTTAACATATCTGACCCAGGTAACTAGTCCTTTTCGCGCCACGATGGATTAGCTCGGATGTTATAGGGCAAGTATTATTCTTCTCCTAGCAGCCGTAGAGAAGCACAACCTCCCGCGTCGGGGAAAATTTGGGCCAATAGAAAGAAAAGTTAATTCATGTTAACGGAAGTAAGAGTTAATTAAGTAAATGACTGAAAAACGTTTATTTGGCGAACCCAACACATTACGCAAGTCAAATCCAAACCAGATTTTCAAACACTTCGCCAATGCGGTTACATTATTTGGGAAAAAATTGCCCAACCGTTTTTTTAGAGACAGAGCTCAGATTGCATTGGACTGAAATGACTGAAGCAAACGGCCAAATATAATCCATTTACAGAAATTGACGAAATTCGTGTTGGCACCAGGCTTTCACTTAACTGTACTTCGTGATTAATCAAGTTTTCAAAAAAAGAGCAGTCTACTCAGATTTTGCCAAATCAGGGGCGCAATACAGGTTAAAACGGAGTAGCAGCGTAAGAGTTAGCGGTCAGAATAACAAGGGGAAAAAAAGCGCTTCACGCGACAAGAGTAGCCAATCAGATTCTACCTAAAATGATTACAACAGTTGGAGGGTGTCAAGTAGGGAGTCAAATAGCGCAGAAGAAGTGTACAATGTCGACATTCCCTGTCTTAAGCAGTGATTCCATAATCCCCTCTTCAAATATCACCTACTTTTTGTTTACCTCATGATATGTATTCCGGAGACCACACTTCAACAGATGTTTTTATATCATCAGAGAAGTTTAATTATTTTTTTTATTATTACTTTCTGAATCAATTATACTGTCACTATGGAAATTAATAATGATTGGTCTTAATTACTACTCACAACGTTTTGTGATCTATATGAAATTCAGAAAACTGAAATATAATGATTTTATGCTGTCTCACTGAACTAAGACGAGACCTTTTTGTTTTCGGTGCTTACTCAAAGGAGTGGAAAATTACCACAAACACTATTGGTATCACCTCTAACTGATACATCAGTTCAGAACAGAAAAACATAACGAATAATTGCTGTTGCTCTACTTGCTATCTATAAAACTTAAAAAGCTACAAAGTAGGGTAGCACAAGCCCTTCCTTTTTCTGACTATGACCCTGATACATAACTATTCAAAGTCGAAATTGGACAAAAAATCTTAGTATTTAGAGTCTCATACTTTTGGAGGCAGGGTGGCTGAATGTTAGCAGTCTGGTCAGGGCGCTAGACTTGTAATGTGGTGGTCAAGTCCACCTTGCTCATTGGCTGCGCTTTGTAGATAGCCAATTGGTCTGCCCCCTGCCAGTTGGGATTATCAAACAGTTTATTTAACCATTCATTCATTCGTATATTTATTCAATCATACGTATTGGTCTTGAAAGCCCACTGGGGAGTGGTCAATTAAGTATACATACTTATCTACATAGATACATACTAAAACGGCCGAGAGAATTTAAACTCTTTGTATTCTCTCGAAACGGCCCAGTTATTTATGAGTCCCTCAGGAGCTTGTTCCTGAGTAATTCAGGTCTAAATTCATTACGCCGTTGGACACTACCTTCTATAAATGTGCTAACTATCCCATCGCCACCAAATAATTATTTTCGAAAAAGTTGAATAGTAATATAATAGTTTGCCTGAAAATATCAGGAAAGCAGGATCTCTGAACTAATTCAAGAGAGAAAATTACTTTTCTAATAATTAAAGACGAGGCATTTATGGAAACAAAAATCAAATAATCTTAAAACTTATAAGAACAGTTTTTAATTGAGTATTAAAAGTGATCCTGGTTGTTTGGTATTTCTTTACTTTGCTCTGTGATTGGTCCAGAATACTCGCGCCACCATCTCAACCAATCAAATGCAAAGCTAAAACTAATCAAAACTTAGTCGCTCGCATTTTCCCGCGCTTCAAGAAGGTTGCCTGTCTTAACTTAGAGTTCTCATTGGTTAATAACGATGCTACCCGTCGCTCTGAGTGGTATTTGTAATTATTTTGCTTTTAGTTTTTCGACGTTCAATTAAAAAACTGGTCTATGCGTTAATACCAGCGGAGTTTGTGATGTGTATTTGTTAGTATCTGATTGTATCTTAACGAGATCAAGGAAAGATTTGCAACTTGCTTACTTACTTACTAACCTTACTAACTTACTCACTTACTTATTTACTTACTTACTCACTTATTTCCTTACTTACCTACTAGATAACTAACTTACTTACTTATTTACTTACTTACCTACTTACTTACTTACTTATTTACTTACTTGCATACATGCATACAAGCATGCATGCATACATAATTACTCAATTTCTTAATTACTAACCTATTTACTTATTTATTTACTTACTTAGTACTTCTACCTAACAGACAGCCGGGATTCCTTTTCAACCTCCTAATAGCATCATAACACTCATCTGAGAACCGATCTGTTCTAACACTTAAAAGGGAAGATTGTATAACCTTAACTTTTTCTCTTCAAGCATTTTATTTTTGCAAGTTAACTGGGCTTTGGTAAAACAGTCAATAATAACTGATAGTAATGATAACATGATAAATGATAAGAGTACTTAATGTGCAGTACTCCTGAGATTAAAAAAATCAAAGTTCTCAAAGGGGAAAATCGACTGGGCTTAAGCGGTTTGTAGACTTACGAAATATCATTTGATTTATAGCTGCTCTAAATTCTGGCATCCGTATGGCGTAAATTATAGGATTTATTAGCGAGTTGAATGTCACAATTGTCAGTACTGCCATATAGATGTTAAAAGTTATCTGTTTGGGAAGACTATTAGATAGCTCCGGAAAATTAAACACACCCCAGAAGATCACCTTTGGTAAGTAAGTTAACAATGATCCGAGGGTGACGAGAAATAATGTACTCGTCAATTTTCTCTCCCTCAGGCCGACTGCACCATGGTGTTGAGGATGACGACTACAACGAACCTTGATATAAATTGAAATATAACATACGCACATAAGAGAGAGAAGGATTGAAGAGTATAAACAGCGAATCAAAAATGGAGGGACGCGGTTGTCAGAAAAAGTGACTAATTCTATTTCTAACACGTTCACGGCTAAAGGCAGCAACCAAATGAGAGCGATAATCACTCCATAAACCCGTTTCTTGATGAAACGATGTTTCAAAGGACGAGCCGCTGCATGTAGTCGTTCTAATGCAATTACAGCGAGGTTAAGGAGAGAGACTTGATAAAATGCATGGCTTGCAATTATTCTTAATTTAAGTAACCAATTGGGGTTAGACCTTAACTTCCATAGTTGACAGAACCCATTTCCATTATTGAGAATGAGCAGAGGCCCTACAACCACTCCGACCAAGAGATCGACTGTTGCAAGATGGATGATGAAGTATATGCTTCGGCGCTGCAGCTGGGGCAGCTTCACAAAAATAATAATGGTGATGAGATTAAGGCTGACTATGGCCAGACTTAGAATGCCAAATACAACTAGCCAGGGAATGCAATGACAGGCAGGAACAGGTATCGCGTCCACGTTGCTCGTTTCACTATAGGTAATGTCCTTACTGCTGTTGGTAGCCATCAAGTTAGCGCTGAAATTGGGACTCTACCAGACGACCTGTGAATGGAGAGAAACTGTTAAATGATTTTACAGTCAAAGATACATTGATGCAGAACTTGTCATTTTATTGTATTTTTCAAAGTTTCAGCTGGTAGCAACATATGCTTTTGGATTTTGGCATTCCAAGAATACATGACAGAGGGCCATTTGATCAAAAAATATGGGCTGATTGTCGAGCACTTTTGTTAAATATTTAAGAGAGAGAGCTCTTAGAGTTTGTAATTTATAGTTACATTAGTTTCTCTTTTTTTTTTTACAAAATCCTGCAATAAACCGATTCTTAATTGCAAGCCTTTTCACGATGACTCCCTGAACCCAGCTGGTTCGATTAGCAAGAAAAATCTGGCTTCTTGTTGATAAGAGTTACGAATAATTTTTGAGCGGTATCGCGATCCTTATAAAGTTGGTCCCAGTTTTGCTTAAGAAAAAAGACTACAATATCTCATGGCACTGTCGCTTCGCTTTTGCCGCATGTGATCGGCTAAAATTAACATTTAGTTCACGCTTAGTGTTTATACATCGATTAAAGGATGCGCGCCGAAAAATTGGGAGCACAAAAAAAACGCACAAGAGTTGCTCGAGGCTTAATAGTCGCTAGACTGTGAATTTGTCATTTGCGATTACATGCTATTGCTCTCTCTAATCGGTATTAAACTACTTAACACCATTCCAGTTTTGAAATTTCTCTATAATTAGCATGTATGAAGAAGTTGAGAATTGTGAGGGTGACACTAAAACGTTGCGCAATAAACTGATTTGTGGTTGCCACCAGCGATATCAATCTTTGTTTGGTAAACAAGTGCCCTGCTCCATAGCGACACTCATGACACAAAAGCACCAGGTTTTTTCCGGCTCTCCATTAGGTATGAAAAACTGGCGAGATATCAAAGTTTTTGCTATGCAGAAAGCGTTAAAATATCCAAATAAAAAATTTCCAGGCCGGTTTTTAGCCTTCTCATGAGAGCAGATTAAAACACTTTAAAAAAGAGAAAGATGGGGGTTAAAAGATTTCAGACAATGTCCCATTTCAACTGATAGGGATGAAATTATGAGGTCCTTACAGCGCATAAAAGCAGGGAAGCAGCTCAAAAGCGGCAACAGGAACTTGCACTCCTCGCCAACACTTGCATGCGATCAAAATAATGCAGTATAGAAGTGATAGTTGCCACTATAGTAACGACGTGCACTTAGACCATGTTTCGGCTTAACTTAACGACAAATATTGGACAGAGTTGATGTCTACCCAAGATTCGTTCACACCTCATTAGATAATGATCTCCTGTGTCAAGAAATACATCCTGACAAAATTCTAGCAGGCCTATAACTGACCTTTAGCAAGAACACGGTAAAATACGCCTGCTACAGACAAAGTGAAAAAGAAACAAACTACATCTTACAGTGAGTGGGTGAATCCTCTGTACTAAGTATGAAGATCCTCTGGGTTAGCTTGAATTTAAGGCAGTCTAAAGGAAAATCGCGGTGGTGTGCGCTGCTTGAGATCTGGATTAGAACCTGAAAAAATAAGGAATGAAATAAGCAAAGTACACATTGTTGAAGAATGTGACAAATGTTAAAAATTCCCTCCTCTAAGATTGGAATTTGAGTGGTCAGTTTTCTTAGATTTCGACACTAAAAGCTAGTATTGGCGGGCCTTAAATACAGATTCCCTGAGTAGTTCTGTGGATCGATTTGTTTAACGAATTTGATTTGAACGAGTTTCCGGTCTTCCCTTTTGGTGGCATAGAAAACACAAATCTTAAAAGATTTTAACATGAAAAATTTTAATTAGTTTTCTAGAACCAAGGAGAAAAAATGAACACGAAAATATGACTTCATGTTGCCTACAAACGTTTTCAAATCCGACTCACCACTTAATTTTACAAGAGTGATCGCGAACTCGAAAGATCGTCTTATTCTAACTGTGACTTTGCAGTTCTAGTTATGAAAAAGAGAAAAAAAATATCTTTAAGATTCTATTTTCGAGTATCAGCTCCGCCTCCTTTGATTGTACCACCCACAGAGCCTGTAGAATCTGCAGCAAACACAGATGCCTTAGGGGTCAATCTTCCTGAAGCAAGTCCTGCCCATTTTCCAACTCTATAACGTTCCACCCTATTCATCTCCTTTCCCCCCCGTTTTTTTTTTATCTCAATCCTACTACCTAATCCTTCCTCAGTAAGTATTACAGCTTAAACTTTCGTTCTTGTAATCTTGTATCGGCTCCTTGGCGCGCAACCGTATGCTTTCAT